>NC_064293.1:2458112-2758112 GCF_019186545.1 Solanum stenotomum
TTTTGGTACTCATGCTACGCTCTGCATCTATTTTGTGATGCAGGTCCGAGCACTAGTAGCCAGCATTGATCGAGCTTGGAGTAGACTTATCCGGAGACGGGGGTGAGCACACGGCGTTTTGTACTATTTCAGTCTCCATCTGTATATATAGACTTGTCTTTTTCCTTTCGAGACAGTCCAGTCTCTGTTGTCCAGTTTTGGGACTTGTACTCATTTTGTAGTAGCTCTGTACTAGTGACTTCCAGGTTCTGGGAGGGATCTTTATTTGTATATATATGTTTTTGGTTTGCTTCCGCCTGTTTATATTGTTATTTGCCTACTCTTGTTTAATTTCTACCCTCAGACCCATTACTTGTTGTTTCGGGTTACGGGTTGGCTTACCTGCTGGTGGGTTATAGTAAGTGCCATCATGACTTGATAAATCGGGTCGTGACATAAACAAGGTGCTCATGATCATGGGAATAACACTGGTGGGAAAGATGGAATCGTCCTCTTACCAAATTAGTTCAACCAATTGAAGGAAGAGAGGGGGTTGATGCGGCTCCTCTTGATTGGAAAAAGTTAAGGTCGCTTTTCTTGATAGGTTTTTCCCCTTGAGATGAGGGAAGGTACTTAAATTCATAAACCTTCATCAAGGTAATATGAGTGTGAAGGAGTGTGCCTTGAAGTTCACACAATTGTTTAGGTACGCTCCTACTATGGTTGTTGATCCTAGGGCAAGGATGAGCAAGTTTGTTTCGGGAGAGTCTGAGATGGTAGTAAAAAATATCGTAGCGTCATGCTCATTATTGAAATGGACATTTCTTATCTAATGATTCATGATCAACAAATGGAATAAGACAAACTTAAGAAAAGGTCTAGGAAGGCAAAGAGAGAAAATACTGATGATGGTGACTTTCCACATTCAATGTACGATGGACATGGTCATTCTAAGTTCCAACAAAGGTTCTCCGGTTACGGTTCCTCCAATTCTCCGGCTCTTAAGTTCAAAAGTAAAGGGTGTCTAACCCTAAGCCTCAAGGAGGAAATGGTGGTGGAAATGGTTCTTCGATTCCTGCATGCCAAAGGTATGGCAAGAGTCATCCAGGAAAATGCTTGATGGTTGCGGATAATTGCTTTGGTTGTGGTAAGTGTGGTCACCACTTGAGGGATTTCCCATCTAGAAATGATAACGAAATTGATGGTAGGCAAGCTCCGCCTAGTGGTTCGGGTTCAAGGGCTCTAAAGTAAAACTGATTTTATCCACTTCAAACTCATCATGATCTAGAGGGTTCCCCCTATATGGTTACCGGTATGTTGAAATTATTTCATCTTGATGGTTATACTTTACTTGATCCCGGAGCTACATTGTCTTTTGTGACACCATATATGGCTATGAGGTTTGATGTTCTCCCGAATGTGTTGATATACACTTTTTCTGTCTCTACACCTATTGGTGAATCTATTGTAGCTAAAAGAGTCTATAGAAATTGTCCCGTCTCCTTGTCCCAAAGAGTCACTCATGTTGATCTTGTAGGGCATGATATGTTAGATTTCAATGTTATTCTTGGTATGGATTGACTCCATTCTTATTATGCTTATGTTGATTGTAGAACCCGAGTGGTCAAGTTTCAATTTCCAAATGGACCCATCCTAGAGTGGAAAGGGGGAATTTTTTTTTGTCTAAGGGTCAGTTTGTTTATTGTCTTAAAGCTAGAGACATGATTTCTAAGTGTTTCATATACCATCTTGTTGGGGTTAGGGATATGGATTCTAAAACCCCTATCTTTGAGTCGGTCCCTCTTGTTAATGAGTTTCCAGAAGTATTTCTCAATGATTTACCTGGCGTTCCTCCCGAAAGGGAAATAGACTTTTGTATTGACCTTCTCTCAGATACGCAACCTATCTTTATTCCTCCTTACCGAAAGGGTCCGACAAAACTTAAGGAGTTAAAGGAGCAATTGAAAGACTTGTTGGAAAAAGGTTTCATCTGACTGAGTATCTCTCCATGGGAGCTCCTGTTTTGTTTGTTCAAAATAAAGATGGTTCACTTCGCATGTGTATTGAATATCGTCAATTGAAAAAGGTTGCCATTAATAATAAGTATTATCTTCCAAGAATAGATGACTTGTTTGATAAACTTCAAGGAATGAGTTACTTCTCTAAGATTGACCTCCGGTCGGGTTATCACCAATTAAAGGTGAAGAAAAATGATATTCTGCAAACGGCTTTTCAAACTCGGCATGGTCATTATGACTTTTTCATAATGTCACTTGGTTTGACTAATGCTTCAGCCGCATTTATGGATTTGATGAATAGAGTGTTTTGACAATACCTTGACATGTTTGTGATTGTGTTTATCGATGACATTTGATATACTCAAGGAGTGAGGATGAGCACACCAGTCATTTGAGGATTATGTTGCAAGTCCTCAGGGACCAACAACTCTTTGCAAAGTTTAGTAAATGTGAGTTTTGGTTGAGGTTCATGGCTTTTCTTGGTCACATTATTTTCGGTGAGGGTATAGAGGTAGATCCTAAGAAGACGGATGTGGTTAAAAGTTGGCGTGGAACTCTATCCCCTTCGAATATTTGAAGTTTATTGGGCTTAGCTGGTTAATATAGAAGGTTTATGGAAGGGTTTTTTTTATTACCTCTCCATTGACGACATTGACCCAAAAGAAAGTTAAGTTTGTATGGTCTGAAGTGTGCGAGAAGATTTTCCAAGAATTGAAAGATAGACTAACCTCCGCTCCGATGTTGACTTTACCGGAAGCATCTAATGGGTTTGTGGTTTATTGTGATGCTTCAAGGATTGGACTAGGGTGTGTCCTTATGCAAAATGGAAAGGTTATTGCTTATGCTTCACGACAACTTAAGTGTCACGATCCAAGGGTACCCCTTGGACGTAACAAGGCACATAGAACCCCCAAAGGCTCCATGGAAGCCACTTAGCATATCATTACATAAGCATAGAACAATAAAGAGTAAAAATGTATTTCAAGTCTAAGATTTTCATAAAGGAAAGCAGAGGTCTAGAGTTGTCTCAATATAGTCATCTACTACAATACTTGAATCAAATTGGGCCTAGCCCATACAACATGTCTGATAATAGAAATATGCTAAAAGAAACTACAAAGATAGCATCCATCCTTGAACCATGATGACTCACCCACAAGCAAGGATAAATGATCAATTATAAGCTCTAGCCACAATGTGGACCACCTTGAGAATCGGACCCTACACTTGGGGAAAATGTAGGAAAATATGAATTAGTACAAAAATGCACTAAGTATGGTAGCCATGCGTAAAAATCATGGAAACATGCTAAAAGGGACATTTTAGTTGAATGCATGCAATTTACTAAGTTAAAGCAACATTTTGAAGATAATGGAAAAATATAAGTCATAAGCATATTCATCACAAACATCATCACATTATAAGAGAACCATACCATAAGTACCCTCAAAGCATACTTGTGCAATGCATGAATAAGATCCCATAATCCCACCCATGCTAAGTAAAGCTTCTTGAGTAACCCTAGTTCATAATTCATATTCTTGCTCATAATGGGAATAAGCCATAACCGACATAGACTGTGTGAGCTTAACATGGAATCTGGTGTTACCCACACCGAAAAGGGTTGTCCTACTTGCCTAAGGTAAGACCATCATTTGTTAGCTTTTAGGTGGATCCATAAGCTAAATATCATACGGGGGCACGTAGTTTATGGGATAAGGAGATTGTTACTATAAACCCCCAACCTTTCTTAACGGGGGAGCTTCCATCTCATGAGATTGCTTCTAGAAACCCGGCCTTACTTAACAGGAGAACTTCCATCTCAAATTCAATATCCACTCAGTGCTAAGCATAATTCCCATGAAGTACTTATTAAGCCCTAATTCGTTTCATTAGGATAGCTTATTAGATCATGTGTGAGAATAATCTTTCACCATCCATCTCTACATATTACTTTAGATTCAATTAGGTGAGAATTGTCTTTCAACATAGAATCTCCGTTATGTGAGAAAACATTTCACATTATGTTCATTATGTGTTCATGAGAATAACCTTTCAATCAACACAACAACATCATCATAATCATGGACACTTCACTCTCAAAGTGTTCTTAAAGCATACACATACATCTCATAATCATGCATAACTCTCACACTTTGCCATTAAAGGACCATATATCATATTCAACCCACACATCTAGAATTACTACATTAGATATGGATATAATCATAATTCAAATAACCCAACTAGCACAAGCATAATCTCATAATATTCTTCTATAATCAACAAACCCACATCACAAGATCATAATTGAGTAATATGGGGATTTCATGGTTTCTTGGGGATTTCAACATAAAAACCATCATAAATCGTCAATTCAATCATAATATAAAGTAATTCCAACATTAGAATCATTTTTGAAAGGAACCCATGACTTGGAGACAAACCCTAGCTTTTGGGGAATTTATATCTTCAAAATTGGGGTTTTGAAGGGACTCCATGGATGAAGGCTATCCATGGATGAATAACTACCATACCTTAGCAATGGAATCCAATGAAATTGAGTAGAAAAACTTATTCCTTGAACCCTAGCTCCAATTTCCTTCTTCTTATTCCTTGAAGTTTTAGAGAGAGAATAATTTAGAGAAGATGAATTTTTGGGAATTATTTGGATGTTTGGGAAAAATGACTTAGTTTTTGTGAATTTGACTTTAAAATGACTTATATATTGACCCAAACGTACCCAAAATGACTTCACTTTGATAGGACTTAAAACGAAAGTTCCCAAAATAACCCTCACTTAAAGTGAGCTGCCAGGGACCACGTGGGGCTCCACAAGACGTGGTCCCATCCGTGGTCTTGAGGCAGTAGCTAGGCAGATTGTGCCTTTAGCTCACAAGCCCAAGGCATCTTCATGAGGGGCACCACGAGCCGTGGAGCAAGCCACAAGTCGTGGTCCCTCTCGTGGGCCTTGAGGCAGTGGCTTGCCACTTTCCTCACTATGCTCACATCACCAAGGCATGACCAAGGCCACTCCCACAAGCCATCTAAGGCTTCACGAGCTGTAAAGTAGCTCATGTGAGGGCCAACTTGAGGCAGCCTTAAAAAGGCTACTACCTCTACCTTTACGAGTGGCACCACGACTCGTGGTGACCACCACTGGTCGTGACGACTCTCGTGGTCTTGGGGCAGTGCCTTGGCAAGGCTTGGGCATCATTGTCCCTTGGCCTTTTGCCTTGGTTCTAGCCCTTCTTCCTTGACTCTAACCTTAACGTTCATCTCTAGTTTAGCCTACTAGTTTCTGGGGTGTTACATTACGATTCTTGAAAGGGACTATCCTACCAATGATTTGGAACTAGCGGCGGTTGTTTCTGCCTTAAAGATTTGGAGACATTGCTTATATGGTGTTCATGTTTATGTCTTTACCGGTGACAAAAGTTTGAAATATGTGTTCAAGCAAAAGGATTTGAATCTTCATTAAAGGAGGTGGCTTGAGTTACTAAAGTATTATGACATGAGTGTCATCTATCACCCCGGCAAGGAAAATGTGGTAGTGGATGTTGTTAATCAGTTATCAATGGGTAGTGTTGCTCATATTGAGGATAATAAAAAGGAGTTAGTTTGATATGTTCATAGATTGGCCCGATTGGGTGTTCGGTTGGTTGATTCCACCAAAGGCGGTGTTATAGTTCGTAATTGTCTTTTGTGTTAGATCTGAAAGCCAAGCAAGGTCTTGATTCGACTTTTGTTGAATTGAAGGAGGCAGTGCTTAAGAAGTCTGTTGAGGCTTTCTCCTAAGAGGGAGATGGTGTTCTTCGGTATGAGGGTTGTTTGTATGTTCCCAATGTTGATGATTTAAGGGAGAATATTTTATCGGAAGCCCATAGTTATTGATATTCCATTCACCAAGGAGCTACCAAGATGTACTGTGACTTGCGGGAGGTCTATTGGTGGAGTGGGATGAAGAGGGATGTTGTGGAATTTGTGGCTAAGTGTCCTAATTATCAACAAGTGAAATTTGAACATCAAAAGTTGGGAGGTTTGTCCCAATATATTAGTTATCCTACTTGGAAATGGGAAGATTTGAATATGGACTTTATTGTTGGTTTACCCCGCACCTGGTGACAACATGACTCGATTTGGGTTATTGTGTATTGTATGATGAAATCAGCTCATTTCATTCCCATCAAGGTTTCTTATTAACCGAAGGACTATGCTAAGTTATACTTGAGGGAAATGGTTAGGTTGCATGGAGGGCCCCTATTCATTATCTCCGATTGTGGTACCTAATTAACTTCTCAACTTTATAAGTCTTTCCAAAAGAGTCTTGGTACTTGTGTTAAGCTTAGTACAACCTTTCATCCTCAAACTGATGGGCAAGTAGAGAATATTATCCAAACTTTGGAAGATATGTTGAGAGCTTGTGTGATTGACTTCAAGGGAAATTGGGATGATCATTTGCCCTTGATTGAATTTGCATACAACAATAGCTATCATTCAAGCATTGACATGACTCCATTTGAGGCTCTTAATGGTAGGAAGTGTAGATCTCCAATATGTTGGTTTGAAGTGTGTGAGATTTATTTTATATGTCATGAATTAATACATGAGGCTATGAAGAAAGTTTGTCTTATTAGAAAGAGTTTGAAAACGGCTCAAAGTCGACAAAAGTCCTATGCTGATAGTAGAAGGAGAGACCTTGAGTTTGATGTACATGATTGGGTCTACTTTAATATTTCACCCATGAAGGATTTAATGAAGTTTGGAAAGGAAGAGAAACTTAGTCTCCACTATGTGGGCCCATATCATATTTTGAGGCGTATTGCATTGGTCTTTACTTACATACTTGATTCGCCTAATGACTAAGCATCGGTACATCCAGTTTACCAAGTCTCCTTGTTGAAGATATGTGTTAGTGATCCAACATATATTGTACCATTGGAGATTCTTGGTATAAAAGAGGGTCTTTCTTATGAAGAGGTTCTAGTTGAGATTCTGGACCGGCAAGTTAAGAAGTTAAGAAATAAGAAAGTTGCATCCGTGAAAGTCTTATGGAGGAATCAAAGAGTTGAGGGTGCTACTTGGAGGCCCAAACTGATATGATGTCCTATTATCCCCATCTCTTTCCCTCTAATCCTACTCTAGCTAAAGGTATTTGGTTCCTCATGGTCTATCCTCATGTCTTAGTCATTCTCATGTTTCCTCATGCAAGCATGCTCGTGAAAACTTGTTTTTGAAATCCTTATGTAGCTTTGATTGATTTCTTCATGATTATGTGTATTTGAGTATGACTTGAAGGGATACCTTATGAAATGATGTTTTGAATATGTTTAAACTAGGAGTTGATGTTTCTCCTTGATTATGTGTTGTTGATGAAGGTAAATTCTTGTCAGTCTGTTAGATTTACTCCCCTACTATCCTTGTGTTACCTTGAGTTCCATTCGAGGACGAATGTTCCCAAGGGGAGATATTGAAACACCTCAGATTTGGGAAAGAAGGAAAATAAAAATATTTGGGCAGAAGTTTGTCTCTACGGGTCCTCATCTACGGATCGTAAAAGCTTCTAAGGGTCGTACAAGGCAATTGTAAGAAGTGGAAAAATAAAATTCTAAAAACCAAGTCCCAGTACCCTTTTTACAGTTAATCAGGATGATCATTTAACCATTGTACGAGTCGTAGATAGGTCTCGTAGATCACTTCTAGCCCTATTAAAATATTAAGGGCTAAAGTTGGGTTCTACAGATGGCATGTATGGACCGTAGGAAGATCTACGAGTCGTACATGGGTTCCGTCAAAAGGTTGTCCAAATAATGGTTTCTAAACTTATCTACGGTCGACCAGTATGAACCGTAGAAAGACCTACGGACTATAGCTCCAAACTGTAGGTGAGGCCCGACAGTTATTCTTAAAGGGCTTTTAGGTCTTTTCCTAATTTTTTAACCTAAAACTATGTTGTTTTGCCTTCTACCCTAAGCCCTATATAAACATTTTAAACCCCCAATTTACCCATTTCAAGTCATTCACCTAAATTAACTAAACTTGACCAAATTCATCCTCCTAATTCTCTCAAGTCTAAGGAAGAAAAAGACCTAGGGTTCCATTCAAGCTCCAAATTCTCCATTTTCTTGAAGTTAAAGGATCAAGGTATGTTTGTATTAACCCATGGAGTCTTTTCCTCCTTGTGGTCCCAAGGATTTCAATTTCCCAATTTTATTTTTAATTGATCAAATTAGGGTTTCAATTCAATGAATGTGGGTTTCATCTAATTATGATTCATTTTGGTTAATTGGGTATTCTCATGCATGAATTGATGTTAATCCATAATATTTAATTGAAATTCCATTGACCCATGCCTAAATTATGTTTTTCAACTATGATCTTATGATGAACCCATGAACTGTGAATTATGAGTTTATGAAGATATGCATGTTTTATGATGTTATAGTGAATGAATTGATGATGCTTTGAAATGAAAGTATTGATGCTATGGTGAAAGGATTTATCACTTACTATGATTATCATGATTGTGAAAATTTCTCACGAATAAATTCACAATGGTGAAAGGTTCTCTCATCTATGTTGAATTATGTTTAAGGAGCTATTCTATGTTTCGATCTTAAAACTTGTGGAGTGATATTGATCATTGTTTTTCCCTATGTTAAAAGGATATTTTACTTTTATCTATTATGTTGGGATTTAGATTTAGTACTGAGAGGGCTTTGAGGTGGAGGCTCAAATAGGGTAGTCTCTAGTAGCAACCTCTAGTCCCAAAATATGTTCCCTGTAGGATGTCTTAAATGACCTAGCTAGTGGATCCACTTTAACAAATGATGATATGTATTGATTCTACCTTGGTAAGTAGTTTTCCCTTCTTTTCGTATGAGGGATATACCATATTCCATGATATAGCTCTCATGGTATTATTGTCGGTTAAAGCTAAGATCCCACAAAATGACTATTTTTCTTCGGAACTTTTCTTATGTCCTTTATTTTAATGTATATGACTATGTTTTATGATCTTCACATTATTTCTTCTCTATAAGGTTTTAAATGTTTCATTATGATCATGCATAATCATTTTAAGTCATTCATGCAATCATGCCTATATTTCTGCACATTGTCTCATACATAGTACATTCCATGTACTAATACATATTTGTGCCTATATTATTTCATTAATGTTGGATCCGACGCTCCTACCTCTCATACTCGTGGCTAGTGATCCTTCATAGACTTTGAAGATTGGTGAGTCCTCATGTTCTGAGGACCAAGACTCTTTTATTACTTTATGTCATTTTCTTTCCAACTGTTTATGTGATTTATGGGTTACATCCCGATCACTTTCATTACGATGTATTATACGTATTTGAGACTTATGTTAGAATTCTACTTTTGCCAAACTCTCTTGATGTATAAATTCTATCTTTTATAGCTTTTACTTCTATTATCTTGTATGATGTATGATAAGTGACTTGTGTAGGCCTCTTGGGATTCTATACGCCATGTTATGCCTAGGGTATACTTTGGGTCATGACAACAAGTGTCGTCACATCCATTTTTGGGTCATGACAGGTGCACTTTGTAGTTATAGATTATCTATATAGCCTTTGCTAGTGGGAAGGTAGAACTAACATACCGTTATCAATATCCCTCGAGTAGTAATATACTAATATAAATATTTGACACATTTATGAGGAATTCACTGTTATTGGTTACTTCTTAAAGAAGAAGGCCATATTGATTACATGATTCATCCATGGATATCTTCCAAATATAAAATTTGATATGAAGGTGTTTTTTTGAGTTTATTTGTAAAACTGCTCACACTGATTTTTCTTATATGAGACAAATAGTATTGTGTTATCATTTCTGAAAGGGCATTGATTTCATCATTTTGATTATCGTACTAGTATGTTTTTTTATTTTTCCCTCGTTAAATTGTTTGTGGTTAAGTTTATTATTCACTGAGCTAGTGTCTCACTCCTCGCTAAATGATTTACGGATAATTAAGGTGACATTGGAGAAGATTTCATTAGTTAGAAAGTGTCACGATCCAAAGTACACTCTGGACGTGACATGGCGTACAAAACCCCGAAAGGCACCACACAAGCCACTTAGCATACATCATACAAGATTATAGAGTTTAAAAGATTTAAACACAGTTTCAACATAAAAAAGTTTTATAGGGAAAAGCGGAAGTCTAAACATCGTCTCAAAGACATCTAGTACATAAGAATGATCAGGGTGTAGCCCTTACATCCAGTTCCAAAACTCAAAGTAAAGACAAAAGGGAAACCAAAGCTCGGTCCTCAAAATATGAGGACTCACCAACATTCAATCTTCTATATGAGATACCTAGCCACGGAAGTGCGTATTTGTAAGGACAATCTCTACAGTTGGGAAAATGTAGGCAAGAGTATGCATTAATACAAAAATGCACTAAGTATGATAGCCATGCATAAAAGTATGAAAATGCTAAAAAGGACATTTTTCGTGATATGCAAATACCAAGTCAAAACATAAGATAGCAGGGTTAGAAAACATAATCATAATCATGATAAATGCAAGTAAAATCATCTTTGAACACATGTGAGATACTTTAAAGGTAACCTTGATTCATTATTGTGGGAAGTAGCCTTAACCGACAAAGAGACCATGTGAGCTATAACATGGAACCCCGGTGTCTCCCACACCGAAAAAAGTTGTCCTACTTGTTGGGTAGAACCATGAATCTGAGCTAAAATGGATCCACTAGCTAATGTATATCTAGACAATCATCCTATGGAGGCACATAAGTAAGGGATAAGGAGATTACTACTAGAAACCTAACCTTAACTCGGGAGAGCTTCCATTTCAATATTCTCTCGGTGCTAAGCATAAATCCCACGGAGTAAGTTATTAATCTTAACTTGTCTTATGTTTAAAATATATGGGTAGTAGCCACTTGTCTTATCATAGGATAGATCCTTAGACCATGAATGAGAAATTCTTTCACTGTCCATGATCTTTTAGTAATAGCTTTTCAGGCCCATAGTCATTCACTTCATGCTAGAGATGCCCCTAATACTAATGGAAACAGTTTTGAAATCGTGGTCTCCAATAATTGATGGCATATCCGGACACCATACTAATTAAGACCTAATTTAGGAAAGTAGCTCGAAAAGCATTGAGGAAAAATCTAGATGCTATTCATGTCATGTGGCCAAGCATCATAGAACATATAGATAGAAGCTTTCTTGAGTCATAAACATACTTTAATGAACATGCATTCTTTTCAATAATTCATAAGCTTTATCATATTTTCATAGTCAAAGCATCTTCAAATTCATTTACATCCATTTCATAAAGAGAAGACATGCATATTTTCATAAATTCATCTTTCATAGTTTCAGACCCACATTATATCATCATGGCTTAGAAAACATAGATTATACATGGGTTCATGGGAATTCATCTTAAAAAAACATGCAACTACTTCATTTCATGCATAAAAGGTAATAAAACAATCGATTGAACTAACATTGTAAAGAACCCATGACAATTGAAGAAAACCTTAACTTGATTGGAAAACCTAACTTTACAAAATTAGAGAATTTGGGAACTCCATAGAAGAAAGGGCTCCATGGATGAAAACTATCATACTTCAATGTCAAAAGCTTGACTTAAATTGTGGAATTGGGAGGCTTGATCTTGAAACCCTAGCTTTCTTCTTCAACTTCTTGAGAGAGAAATATTTGAGATGAGGAGTTTGATATGCTTTTGAGAATTTGAGAGAATGAATTGAGTTTGGGTGATTTGGGGGCTTAATATCATTATATAAGACTTTAGGTTAAGGGTAAAAACGACATAGTATTAGGCTAGAATAATTAGGAAAAGACCCTAAGAAAAATAACTCTCGACTCTACTAATTGCCAGACTTAAAGTTCGTAGGTCCAACCACGGACCACACTGGTCGACCGTTAGTGGATTCAGAAACCACTAAATGTGGACTCCCAAACGAAGAACCAGACCTACGGTCTGTGAGTCCATCGATGGACCATGGACCACAATCGTAGGTCCCAACTTTTACCTCAAAAGTCTTATAATTTTGGGACTCACCTATGAACCCTACCTAGGGCTCGTACATTGAATAACGGATCATCCTGGTGAACCGTCGACAAGTACTTAAACTTATCATTTTTGGGAACCTGGGCTAGCCAACCATAGAGCTGACATACGGTTCATGTATTAGTCCATGAGTCGTAGGTGGCTCCGTCGGAACTGGCACCAGATTTTTTGAAGGACCGAAATTTCTCTCTCTTTCTAAATTTGAGGTGTTATAGAGAGTTTGGATTGATAGTATATGGTGAGTCTGGCATTGCTTCGCGTGGCAAGAGACTTATTGAATTACTATGGGCTCTTTTCTTTAAAAACTCTTAGAGTCGCTCCATTTGTCCATTCTTTATTTCGAGTAATGATTATATCCTTCGTTTTGTAGTCATGTGACTTGTTTTAAACTTCTTTTTTGTGTTTAGAGATGAATTGATATTATTGCGTGACGATTGAATTATTGATGGATATTATGACTTGATTTATAATTGTTATTACTTGTGCGTTGGATTTCAGAGATAGAGAAAATTTAGGATAGGCCCAAAAACAAAGAAAACTACGTCGATTTTCTGTAGAATTCTAGTAAGGCTTGTTTTGGGAATCTCCCCCTTAGTGCCAGTCATGTTCCTAAATTGGGTCGTGACACATATACATCTTACCGAGCTTTAGCTTCCACTCAAGGACCCATGGATGAATCGAAGTTCATATACCAATCTCAATATCTCATTAACTTGCCACCTAGCTCGTGGTCATGGATAAATGTAAGGTGTCTCATTTTATTTCTCAAAAATAGTATTTATCCACTTTCTCATATTCCCGTGAACAATGATATGTTGAGTGAGGATGAATGAATCACAACACATACCATACAAAGACATAATCAATTAATCAAGGATTTGAATAGAACAAAGTTCCCAAACTTAATAAGTCATGAAACATGTCCTCATACGATAGGTATAGTAGAAGAATCCATTTGAAATCAGCATTTTTCACTTATAAGGCATTTCTTTCATTTTAAGATAATCACATATCAATTCAAGCCCCTAACTCATGCATCTCAATGTCAAATATAAAAATAGGCCATGCAATCCCTCACTCGGGCAAATTCTCAAATATCACAGGTTTTAAAACCAGGCCTCCACATCGGCTAAGCATCACACACGGACTAAACAAGAAAGTCAACACGTACCTACCTCTAAATTTCATATGACAACTCATTTCACAGTTGACTTCTTAAGAAAGATTAATTGCTCATCTCAGTCTAAAAGAGGATAGTCACACCTAACTCGAAGGCCAAAACTTCACCCAAACAACTCTATCAGAGCACTCCCTCAACCAAACAATCACCGAAACGATCCCCAACTATCGAGAATGAAAAGGGTTCATCAAAAGGAGTCCAATGATACCCATAATGACAAGATTAGGACTCAAGGGTAAAACAGTCCAAAAATCACTTCAGATATTGAAAGTGTGAAATCATATATTTATTTGAAAAATGATTTTTACCATAAAATAAGAACTCGTGGTTGAAAAACCTATTAAAACAATAAAGGAATAAGCTTTGAATCAAGAATTACTAATTTTTCCAACTTACGAGAAAAACCCCAAAACCCACATTGAAATCATGATTAAAAGATGTTTTTGGAAGATAAAAATTTGAAGAAATCGATAAGGAATTGATAGAGGAAGCTTACCCACACGAGTTTAATCAACCAAAGCTCTCAAGATCGCCTCTCCTAAGCTCTAAAAGATTGAAAATGGAGGAAATAAGATAATGGGAAGAATCCTGAATTTGGGTTCTATCTAGGTGAAAAATGGTCATCACGATCGCGTGCCACTAAATCTCGTGATCGTGAAATCATGAAATCTACGCATTGCGATCGCGAGACCCTTGTCAACGATTGTGAAGGCTAAGGGATGGGGCCCAATGCAAATGCGAGCTTATGGGCCGCGGTCGCGAAGACCACAAAGAAGACACATCAAGTTCGTGAGCCTATGGGCAACGATTGCAAAGGTCAAAGTGACCTGCACCAAAAACCAGCAAACCAGCAGTTCAAACTCAAGAAAAGTCCCTGAATGGACCCTCGGGAATCATTTAGGGTCCGATAAAAAATGAACTAGACATGCAATCCAACTAAATTTGATATTTCAAACTCAACAAAATCATCGAATTTCAAAAAAAATCAAATGACAAAATTATCCTCCCGGCCCACTTTTTAGCCTTAGAACTCAACTTCTCGTTCAAACGCCCAAAACTCAATGGAAGGCCTCAAAAACCTAACCAACCACCTTACCAGCATAAACTCAACGTACCAAATGCAATGGAACTCAAAATATTGACCTAAGTCAACCATACCAGTAATACTCAACTCTAAAGAGTCAAAATCATCAAAACTACACCCGATCGCATCGGGAACCACACCAGTCATTTTGTAACACAAATTAAGCATGAAAACGTTAAGGGAAAGGGCAAAATGATCATTTCACAATTAAAAGCGATTTCACAAGAAATGGGACATGATAATAAATATACTTTGTAATAAAATGATTAATTAAAAGATTAAAAGTATTTGAATTTAAAATTTTTAGATTTTCAATTTAAAAAAGATTTTTGGTTAGCTTAAAAATAGAAAATCATGGTTGAAGAGTTCTAAATGAACTCAAACTGTTGTATATACTTATCCCTTTAGATGTTATAAAATATATTTAAATATATTAATTTAATATTAAAATAAATTAATATACTGTTGTAATAATTTCTATAGAATTTATTAATAGCATTCAAGGTTAAAGATGACTCCTAGAGAGTTAGTAGTAGTACTACTACTATTTCTCTCAATTCCAATATACATCTTATAATAAAAATATGTATTCTATTTTTAAAAAATCAAGGATATGAAAGAATAATATAAAGATATTCTTTTAAAAAATTGATACAATGTTTGAATTCGAATTTAAATGGAATTTGAGTTAGAAGAATAGAGTTTTAACTACTTAACCTCTCTTATATAAACTCCTACAATGATACATATTTTTAAGCTTAATTCTCTACATTTTTTATTGATCATTAGCTTTATTGATGAATTTATTTAGTGCATTCTTCACTTCCTAATAACCCCTTTTGATTTGATATATGCACTTATTATATGCAAATGAATGATGGTTGTATTACAATCTAATCTTTTGTTTGGACATGTGAAGAGACGATGCGCAGACGCCCCAGTGAGGAGGTGTGAGGGGCTGGTTGTAGATGGTACGCGGAGGGGTAGAGGTAGGCCTAAGAAGTATTGGGGAGAGGTGATTAGACAAGACTTGGCTCAGCTTCGCATTACCGAAGACATGACTCTAGAAAGGAAGGAGTGGAGGTCGCGTATTAAAGTTGAAGGTTAGTAGGGCTAGCGTGTTGTCCTCCCTTGAGAGGGTATGGGTTGTTAGTGTTTGTAGTAGTCCTAGCCTTGCACTTGCAGTTCCTGTCTGTGTTACCTACAGCCTTTTGTTGTTTACTGCGTTTCACTTATCGCATTGTTCTTTGGATGTTACTGTCTCCTTTGTTGATTATATACTTTCTTTCTTATTGGATTTTATGTTTTATACATTGTTTTCCTCACCTTTTACTTGGATTTGATGTACTTGAGCTGAGGGTCTCTCGGAAACAGCCTCTCTACCCCTACGAGGTAGTGGCAAGGTCTGCGTACACTCTACCCTCCCCAGACCCCACCTAGTGGGATTTCACTGGGTATGTTGTTGTTGTTGTTGTTGTTGAGAATTTTAGTCAAGCATTTTAGCTTTAAAAATGCGCACTTTTGTTAGCATTTTATTATTATTATTTTATTAAAATAAGTGTTCATAATATTTTATGTATTATTTTTGTGATGATCTATTTATTTAATCTGGTATTGCATGAATTTTGGATGAAGATAAGGAGATTGAGCAACTGGTAACCCAATAGCTTTTGTTTTGATGGAAAATTTTCTTATTTAAGGTGTTCTCTTCGTAGTCATTTACATGATTGATTTTCTTGCTATTACATAGAGACTTGAATTAAAGTAAGTAATTTTTTTTCATTCTTATTTTATTTATTTGTTTGTTTGATAAAGATAAATGCATTAGATTACGTAAATTAAAAAAATAAAATATCAGATTTTATTGAGACTTTTATCTAGCATTTTCTCTCTCTAAATGCTTACCTTTGTTAGTATTTTTTTATATTATTATTTTATTAAATTATTGATAACACTCAAATGTCGGACAGTGGTCGTACTCAGTAAAAATCCAATGAAGAGTTGGGGTCAAATTTCACAGGAAATGTATATCATAAAGAATTTCTATCAAGAAATTTGGATTGTAAAATTTCTCATTTGTAATAGTAAGAACAAGTGGGTGGATGATTCCACCAGTTTAATAAAAATCTTTGGTTATCAATTGTCACAAATAAACTAGAATTTTAGAGAATTTAAGAGTTAACAAGCAATCTAGGGGTGCGGGGATTGGAAATCGATGTTACATATGGGTAATTGTGCTTCTCTATAGTGATGCACATTCATGATAGGCTAGGTCATCTTCAATGACGCTAATCATCTTTCGATCTCAAAAAATCTATGCATAGAATCTCCTTTCGGTCTCATCCAAATGCCAAATTAAACAACCTAATACCTTACTATATTCTCTCTTTCGATGCAGAAATAAGGCAAATAGATCTGACCCATAACCTCTATTTTAAAGCAAGTTATTAACATCAAACCTAAATTGCTAGCATTGGACTAATTATCCACTCCAATCAATCTCTTTCGAGCATCGACCGGAGATCAGAAGTAGGAATTAAGTTTGCAACCTTAGCCCATAAATTAACTCCATGCTAATTAGCTCAAATTCATGCATAAACAGCAGCAAAACAGAGCATAACACAATATCCACTACATTAAATCAACACCCAACCTCATAATTTCATCCCCTAGATCTTGAGGTTTTAGTCACCCATCACAAAAGGCAAAGAAAATATACCTTCCACGAAAGCAGACATGGATCACACGAAATTAAGCAATTACAAGTAAACTCACTTTGGATTCAACTTCGATTTATCAAATTCAAGAGCAAAGTTGTAAAACTCTAAAAGCTAGAAAGTGTAGGGTCAAGTGTTCTCTCTCAAAACTCAAAATATATCTCACTCTTTCTAAATTTCAGAACTCCTTGATTTCTCTCTCCTTTGGTATATTTATTGTAACACCCCAGAAATTTTTTGAGCTAAGACTCGAACCACCTTCATTGTGAGTAGGATTTTATCAAAGAATTTAAAATTTTCCTTAAGTATTAAGGTCACTAGATTTATCACTGTAACATACCGCCTTAGAAAGAAC
This sequence comes from Solanum stenotomum, assembly GCF_019186545.1. Lineage (NCBI taxonomy): Eukaryota > Viridiplantae > Streptophyta > Magnoliopsida > Solanales > Solanaceae > Solanum > Solanum stenotomum. The sequence goes on from NC_064293.1 coordinate 2,475,553, forward strand.
TAGAATTAGAAAGAAACTATCTTTGGAAAGAGTAAATTTGGAAATTTTGGCAAGTTGTGCTAAGTATGAGTTTTGGGTCAACTTCAAATGACCGTAACTTTTAGTGCATGATGAGTTAAGTGGCACATAAGATATCAAATGAAAGGTCTTTAATTTGAATTATCTTTCCCAAGACACTGAGTTTGCTAAGTTTCGAGTTCGGATGCGTGAGAAATACCTTTTTTTAAGTCAGGCTATCCAATTAAGGAAAGTTACCCGAAAATAGTGAGGGGTATTTTGGTCTTTCCTTACCCAAATAGATTTAATTCATTTTTAGTAGGGTTTTAGGGGTCTAAAAATATTAGGTTCAGTTTTATAATCCTAATATACGACTAGGGTTTTAGTTGAGAGTTCAAGAAGAGAAAAGAAGAGAAAAGAGGAAAGGATCGAGGCGTTCGTCGAGGTTTTTGAGTTGTGTTACGAATTTTCACCATGAAACGTAAGCTTCCATAGTGTTGAGTTCGTTCACCCACATGCCACTCATGAGTTTCTTTTGCGAATCTATCCATAAATATTGAGCAATTTATTTTTTTGATAAGTTCTTGATAAGTGTTCTTGAAGTTTCCTTATCAATTAAGTTTTAATGTAAGATTCTACTTTGATAAACTTCAAACAACCATATCTCTTAGAATATAAAGACTTACGTGGCCCGTAACCTATCAAATTAAAGGTATTTGAATCTACTTTCCAACTCCACTAATTTCGCTTCAATCCAATTTCTAAGTAAAAATTTATGACTATTTTAGTAACCTGATACAGTGCTGTTACGAATTAGACGACGGGAAAATATTAAAAAGCGTCATTTTTGTCTTTTTACCTACAAGAAAACCCTAAACGAATTTCTTGACTAATAAAAGGCCCAAAACAATCAGATTTTCATCTTTTAATCCATCATTCTCTTTTCGCTCAAACCCTAGGGCAAAACCCTAAGGAATAATCAAAGTAGAAGACTCTATTCAAGATTCGTTCAATTTTTTTCAAGATTCTTCTTCAAAGTAAGTCTTTCTCCAAGAAAATCATAATTCTTGGCCATAGAGATTTCAAGAAACTAATTCAATAATCTGAAGAAAGGTTTTCTTGATAGTTTACCTTCAAGCTAGGATTTCAAGGTTCCTAATCAAGTTCTTCTTCAATATTCTTCAAGAACCTTGTTCTTCCAGGTATGTAAGGCTATCATAGTGTTGGACTAGTTCATCATCACGCCCTACATCTTCTTTCAAATCAGTAAAAGAGAAATCTAGGATTCTACCCCTAGATTTGAGTATTCTTGAGAAAAGACGATTTGAGTTCTTGAGTTCATGGTTCTTTTAAAAATTATATTCCTAATTATTGAGTTTCTATATTTTTATTGAGATCCTTGAGTTGATTTGTTCATGTCTATAATTCAGCATGAACCCTATTTGAGTTATAAATCTTGAGAAGTTTTTCAAAGCCAACACTTGAGTTTTAAACTGAGTTTTGAGGAAGTAAGTATGAGAATGAGAAGAGTCGTATACATGAGTTCCATATCGTTATTTAGACCCTTGAGTCGAGTCGTTCATGCTCATAAATTCCGCATGAACTCCATACATTGAGTGTCTTCGAGAGGAGTAGCATCTTCAAGTTCTAAGTCTTTGAGCATTGAGTTCATAATCCTTTTGAGATTATATTCCTACTTATGGGACTACTACATGTTAAACATAAAGACCTTTAGTTGAGTTGTTCATGCCCATAATTTCGCATGAACCCTATGAGTCGAGCAGTCTAGAGATAAGTAGTATCATTGAGTCTTGAGTTCTGAGTACTTAGCTTCTTTATTGCTATTAAGATCCCTAAGTTGAGTCGTTCATGTTCATAATTCCACATGAACCCTATGATTTGAGTTATAAATTTTAAAAAGCATTTTAAAGCCAACACTTGAATTCTTAAACTGAGTTTTTAGAAAGTAAAGATGAGTTTTGAGAAAAGAGTTTTCTAAAACATGATTAGTATGACAATCGAGTATGCCATCAATGTATGAGCAATATGGTATCTAGATATACCATCAATGTTTATGCAGTATAACTTCCTGAGTCATCAATAACCATATTATAATATGATTTTGAAATGTTTTGAGAAAGAGCAGAGTTGAGTTCATTTTCTTTAAAATGATATATGGGAACTAAGTATTTCCAAGAGTAAAAGTTTTCACATTTAAGATGAGAGGAAACTAAGATTTCCAAAAGAGTTTTGAGTAGTTTGAGTACCATCTCTTTTAAGGGAAAGATTTTTGAGTAATAATCTCAAACCACAGAAAAAGTTATGTTGTTAAACGTATGAGCTAGTATATTTTGGAAGTAGTATTGAGCACTGATATGGGGGAGAGTTCAAATAACTCACAGCCCTCATAAACCATATAGTCAATGTGGGTAGAAAGGGTCATACTTTTTAGATGATTCCTTAATGCTTTTTAGCATAGACTAGTGGATCCACACTTAGTGAGTAGGTCTTATACCCTGGCAATGTATAGGACAGTTCTGGCAGCGTGGGCGAGACATTGTATCATCACATAGCTCATAGTGATGGTTGCCGGTTAGAGAAACTTCCACATAGAGATATTTTGTATTCTTATATACACAGAATTTATTTTATATTTTAATATACAAATAGAGTTTATTTTGTATTCTTACATACAAACAGAGTTACATTGTATTTTCTAATACATTGAGTTGTTATCTTCTATTTTCAAAGCTTTCGATATATTACATCTTTTATTTTTTATTTATATTGAGTTGAGTGTCCAGAGTTGAGTATCAAGAGTTGAGTACCCAGAGTCGAGTATCTTATTATTGAGTTGAACCTTATTTTACTGATTTGAATATCTTATCATTAAGTTGATCCCTATTTTCTCTGACTTGAGTTGAGTTAAACTATGTTTCTTTGAGTTGAGTGAGTTGAGAAGACGTAAGTATGTTTCTATTCCACCCGTTCAAGCTTATGTTTATGCTTTAGAATTCCCCTTACATGCTCGTACATTCCATGTATACTGAGCCATTTGACAAGCATCATTTCATGATGCAGATAAAGGTATTCAGGATCATCGGCAGGCATTTCGTTGGGATCATAGGATATTCCAGTCAGCTTTGGTGAGCCTTCTTACATTCCGAAGGACTTCATCTTTATCTTACAGCTAGTAGTTTGAGATGTCGGGGGTCTTGTCCTAATATTCTTCTGTAAAAGTAGAGGCTTCATAGATAGACAATACAGTTTGAGAAGTTTTTTTCATTTATTTTGTTAAATGTTTTAAGGACTTGAGTTGCCTATTTCTGGAAAGTTGAATATACTATTTTATCCAGAGTTAATCATTTCAGCATTTTTTAGCTTTGTATGCTTAAGTTAGTCTTCCGCTTGTAGCTAACCAGGATGAGGGTTCGCTTGGGGACTAGAAATGGTTCTTGAGTGTCCATCACATCCAGGGTGTAGGCTCGGGTCGTGACATATATAGTTTCATAATAATTGGCCTCAAAACCCAATATGTGTCTCATTCAACGATATTAATCGGGCTAGCCGAGCTCGTTTGGTGAATCGTCTCTCGCTCTTCAGCTTGCCTTTACATGCTCTAGGCTTCAAGTATTTTAACCTTAGTTGGCGAACTCGTTTTAGTCAACCTTTCACATTTGACGAATTGTTGAGTACCACCTTGGTTCGCCTTTTAAGCATTCAATTTTTCTCCTTGCACTATCATTTTTTACAACGTTAGGCAAGGTCGCCTTTCTCATTCGGCATATCGCCTTCTTTGTTGGAGTTTGCCGACCTATTTCAATAGATACAAGTGTTATGCACTGTCATTTTGGGCGAGGCCATGCTCACTAGGCGATCCTCCTTTCTCGTTTGGTGATCAACAATGTATAGTTTGCACTTCTTTTTACATTTATGGTCATTCTTTCAAACATCGATCATTGCCTTGTCCATTTGCCTTCATAACTGCAAATCATCAACAGTTTATCAGGATGGAATAAAATTAGGCATTGAAGACACTAAATATTGAGCTAAATAGACCTCAAATGAGTGCAAATCTACCACTCAACAAATATGTGTTCATATTATTTTATGTATCTTTGGTTGATCTATTTATTTAATTTGATGTTGCAAGAATATTGGATGGAGATAAGAAGATTGAACAACCGGTAACCCAATATCTTTTGTTTAGATGAAAAAATTTCTTATTAAAGTGTTCTCTTCATAGTCATTTACATAATTGATTTTTTTTCTACTTTATTGATTAGCGATACATAAAACTGTAGAAAAACCTCCATTTTTAGTGTAAAAAATTGTAGACTTTCTCTTAAGATGAAAAATGACTTTGTGCATTATTAATTTTCATTTGTACAACATCACTATATTGCATTCTTTTACCTATTTTATTTTAAGAGAATTACCAATTAGATTTCCAAACATCTGCATTATTCAACTTAAATTATTTAATTCGTTTTAAAACAACGTAGATTACAACAGAGATTTTTTTTAAAAGTGACATAAATAAAAAGTCTAATATGTTAGATTTTAGTGGTATAAAGGAATAAAACTATCAATAAATAAAGTGATGTGTGATATTTGAATAAACGAAGGGCTCCTCACCTCTCGTTTTGTGAAAGTGCACGACGAAGTTTCAATGCGAATAATAATAATTTATGGAGAAGAAATGGAACCCTTGTTGTTGTAAATATGGATTTCAAGGTATTTATTTCATTGACATGATTATATATGTATTATCAGGTTAGGTTAAAGTGGTATTAATAATTTGAATATGAGCTTCAGTACCCATGAATGGGAGATTTTATTCTTCTAACGCCAAGTATACTCCTTGTATCGCTAGTTGAGTTGCACTATGATGCTAAAATTGAGTTGATGTTCAATTGTAAAGGATAGAAATAAGTATAGACTTTTAGGATGGAACCAGTTATTTCTTTAATGATAAGAATTAGAAGTGAGGGATTTATGAAGAAATATTTCAGCAACGTCATGGATAGCCAAAAAAATTGTTTGAGCGAAAGCTAAATATTGATATTTGGAATAATGACTCGTTGTTGCTTAAATGGAAGTATTATCAAGTTAATGAATAAGATAGTTTGACGTTTTGAGAGTCAAATCTTAACCCCGAGGGTGGGGTATTTAAATAGTTATTTATTTAGCCTAACAAATTAACAATAGATCGATATGATATGATTATATATTGATTGAAGGGAGTCATGAGGATTGCTTGAGGTGACGAGCAATAACTGATATGAATACTTGACTTATTTATGATGAGTTCACTATTATTGATTACTTCATAAAGAAGGTCACACTGATTACATGAGTTATCCTTGAAAACCTCCCAAATATAAGACTTGATATGAACGTGTTTTTTGAGTTTATTTCTAAATGCACATTGATTTTTGCTTACATGAGGCAAATAATATTGAATATTGTTATCATTTCTAAAAGGATATTTATTTCATTATTTTGATTATCACACTAGCATATTTTCTGGCTTGTCCCTCATTAAAATGGTTGTGGTTAAGCGTTATTACTAACCGAGCTAGCATCTAAATCCCCGCTAAATATTTTTACAGAGAACTCAGGTAGCATTGGCGAGAATTTCATTAATTAGAGAGTATGGATTGATAGTATCTGGTGAGCCTTGTGTTGCTTCGCGTGGCAAGATATTTATTGGATTGCTATGATTTATTTTGTTCTTTTAAAACTCTTAGAGTTGCTCCATTTGTTAGTCCTTTTATTACAGTCATGATTATTCCTTCGTATTGTAGTCACGTGACTAGTTTTAAACTTCTTTTCATATTGGGAAAAGAATTGATGCTATTGTGTGGCAATTGAATTGTTGATGGATATTGCGTCCTAACTTAGAGATGTCATTAGTTGTGTTGTTGATTTCTAAGACAGATAAAAATTGGATAGGCCCGAAAATAGAGGAAACTTTGCTTGATTTTCTCTAGATTTACGTTAAGGGGATTCTTTTCCCTTGGCATCAGTCATAGACCTAAATCAAGTCGTAAAAAAATAGGTATCAGAGCTTAGGTTATTCTTGTGATTTATGGAGTAGACATTAGTAGTAGAATCTCAATTATTGTATTGTCAGTCATTCCTATAATTGTGATTCTATGGGGACGTGATAGGATATGTCTTTCCTTTCTCTCTTATTCCTCTGTACGTATGTGGCAATTAGAATTTTATTAGCTGAATTTAACTTGTTTATCATTTTACCATAGGATTTAAACTCGATTATGTGATAGCATGAATAGGCCAGAGGTTCTGGGTCATTCAATGTTGCCTTTAACATGTAATCATCTCTTCCAATTAATGTCAACCAACAAGTAACAATCATGGCGATAGAAGGGTCCGTTGTTCTACTATTAGGGAGTTGCACTCATAAAGGGGCATGTAATATAACCATTAGTAGAAGTAGTGTTGGTATAAGCAACAAATCGTTACCGTTGACACGTTTATCTCCAAGTAAAGAGTCATAGATAGCTTGATGGACGTATTATATAGAACTAGACCACATAATAGGACCCAGGACATTGCAGTACCTATATGGATTTAGATTGTTGAGAATGCCTAAGGTTGAAAGCACCAAAATTGCTATCTAATAGTTTCAAAGGACCATTAAAATATTCTCGGGTGAAAATACTTAAAGTCTTACAAACGGTGGGATATTCCGCAATGAGATTCGTAGAGTTAGAAGTTTAGAGATGGATGACATGTTCACTACGTGTTATGATACCGATTATTTAGAAGCTAACAGGAAACACTATTTCTTTGAGGAGATTCACTAAGTTATTATTTCTTTCTTCATTTAAAGCGCGTAACATGTTGGAGAGTTAAAAAAATTGTTCAGATGAAGAATTGTACCGATATATGACCCAAGATTTTCTTGACGAGATAGATATGCTCCTTGATGAGAATATAAAGTATAATTAGTTAGTTGTGAACAGTAGAGTCGGTTATGTACAGTAGAGTTAGTTAGAATCAAGTTTGTTAGTTAGTTAACTTATGCCATACCTAGATGATCAGTGATTGTATATATAGTCACATTGTAATTCTTAAAGCTTTAATTCACTTTCAATACAAACACAAGTTTCCTCCCTTAATTCAGTTACTCTCCAGTCGACTCCATTGACAGAGAAATGAAGCTAATCAATGGTGTTCGTTTTGTCATGGTATCAGAGCCTTGTTGATTGATCGTTTCGTAAACTTCATTTCTCTTCATTTGCAGAAACTGATCTGTGTTGTTTTTCGATTAGATGTTTGGGGGTTTGTGTTGTGAATTCTTTGTTTTCTGTCAATTTTGGTTTCCTGATTGAGGAATTGTGTGGTGATTTCTCTGGTTCTGTCAATTTTTTGATTTTGTGTTTGGGATTAGTTATTCTGGTTGTTTTTGTGTTGAGTTTCTTCACATATACTCGAACACCATGGTTGATCTTCAAACTGATTTCGCTTCTAGTTCGACTACAGTTCGATTGGACTTTGCTAGTCCTTTTTACCTGCATCCCTCAGAGAGTGCAGGATCCTCTCTTTTACCTGGAGTTTTCAATGGTACTGGTTATAGATCTTGGCGAAGGGCTGTTCTCAGAGCTCTCTCAGTCAAGAGCAAAACAGGGTTTATAAACGGAGCTATTGTGTGACCTGCTTCTACAGATCCTAGTTTCATGTAGTGGGAGAGATGTGACGACATGGTCACATCTTGGATCTTAAATTACTTGTCCCCTGAATTGCGTGATAGTTTGCAGTACATGAACAATGCCAAGGAACTCTGGGCAGAGTTGGAAGAAAGGTACGATCAAACCAATGGGTGCAAATTGTATCAATTGCAGAAGGAAATTAATGATCTGGTTCAAGGCACTTTAGACATCACTGGATATTACACAAGAATGAAGAAGCTGTGGGAGGAAATGAGTACCATTGATGTCAATTCTCAGTGTACTTGTGTGTGCACTTGTGGGGGTAAAAGCAAATTACACAAGGCTGAACAAGACAGAAGATTGATACATTTTCTAATGGGATTGAATGAGATATATACGACTGTCAGAGGCAGCATTCTCATGATGAACACACTTCCAAGCATGGCTCAAGTTTTTGCCATATTATCCCAAGAGGAAAAACAAAGGGAGGTGAAGCCTCATAATTATACAGCCTTGGATTCTACCTCTCTCAATGCCTATGGACAGACCAACAACAGTGCAGGATACAAGGGATTCAGGACAAACTACAGTTCATCTGGAGGAGGTGGAACCAGTTCTGGGAATACAAACAATAATGCTAGGTTTAGAGGCAATTCTAGCACTGGCAAGTCTTCTTTGTTTTGTGACTATTGTAAGAAATTGGGACACACAAAGGATAGATGTTACAAGCTTCATGGATACCCATCCAATCCAAATCCAAGGTTCAAAAAGGGAAAAGTTGCAGCAAATGTGTGTGCCCCTGATATGAATGGAGTTCAATCTGAAGAGGAACCTGAAGTAAGGAGACAAATGCCATTGAACTTGTCCAAAGATCAATATGAACAACTACTCAATCTCCTGGGAACTTTACAAGTTGGAAATGGAGCCTCAAATTCAGACAACATGTTGAATGGAGCTGTGAACTTGGCAGGTATACTTGCATGTTATTCCTCTATTACTGATATAGGTGATCTTTCTTGTAAATGTGTTAAACTGACTGTTGGCTCTTGGATCATAGATTTAGGAGCATCACACCATATGACCTATGATAAGACCACCCTCACAAACATCATTTCACTTCCATATCCCTTTCTAATTTCACTCCCTAATGGTTACAAGGTTAAAGTGACTGAAATTGGCGATGCTTGTTTAAATCCAGCTTTGACTCTAAGCAAAGTGTCATTTCTGTTCATTGGTTAGCACTACAATTCAATGGTGTAGTTAGTTTTGACAAATCTTCTTGTTTGCTGTAGGGCCCTTCTCTGAAGAGCCCTCTGGAACTTGGTAAAGCCAAGAATGGCCTATACTTCTTGTGTCACAAATGCCATAATTGTTGTCCATCTGCTGAGAGTAAATCACCTCATGTTAATTGTCATCTTGTCTCTTTTTTAGGCAATACTAGTAGGGTTTCAGATTCTAATGTGTCCACTGGTTCTTCTGTAAAATACTCTCCTATGAATAAGGCAGATTGTATTGTTTTTCCTTCCTCTTGTTTTACTCATGCTTGTCCTTCATTTGCAAATGTCTCTAATCACACTCATGATGATGAACTTTTGTGGCATGCTAGATTAGGACATGTACCTTTTGTAAAAATGAAAAATATCTCAACTATACCTGTTCATTTTTCTCCTAAACAGCCTTTTACTTGCAACATATGCCCTATGGCTAGGCAAACTAGGATGCCTTTTCCAGAAAGTATCACCACCACCACTAAAGTGTTTGAGTTGTTACATGTTGACCTATGGGGACCATATCATGTTCCCACTCCTGATGGATATCATTATTTCCTCACTATGGTAGATGACCACAGTAGGTCCACTTGGACACAATTGCTGAGATGTACGAGTAATGCTCTCCAAACTATCAAAGCCTTCATATCTCTCATAGAAAACCAATTCCAAACCAAGTTAAAAGCCATAAGATCTGACAATGGGTTAGAGTTTACTTCAGCTGAAGCCACAAATTTCTTCCAAAACAAAGGTATCATACACCAAAGAACTTGTCCTTATACACCTCAACAAAATGGGGTGGTAGAAAGGAAACATAAGTACCTACTTGAAACAGCAAGGGCACTTTTGTTTCAGTCAAAGTTGCCTATGAGGTACTGGGGGGAATGTGTATTGACTGCCACATATCTGATTAATAGACTGCCCACTCAACTCTTACAGAATAAGTCTCCATATGAAATGTTGTACCATAAATCACCTACATATTCCCACCTTAAGAGTTTTGGTTGTATTTTTTTCCCCACTACCTTGAAAACTCACAAGGATAAATTTGAACCTAGAACCACACCTCATGTTTTTGTTGGTTATCCTTTCAATACAAAAGGTTACAAAGTTTTGAATTTAGCTACCAAGAAAGTTCATATACCAAGAGATGTTATTTTTCAAGAAAATATTTTTCCTTTTGTTATTGCCCCTGATGGTTCTAGTTTCAATTCCATTTTGCAAATGCTTACTCATACCACTAGCATGCCTAGTATGCCTGGTAAAATGAATATTTTTGCTAATGATGATCAACTGGAAAATTTCACACCACATGAAGTCACTAATAATCAAGTAACTAGTAATACCAACATGAATGAAGTACCACCTGTTGTCCTACATGAACCTACAACTCAACCTACCTTACCTGATCCAAATGCAACCATGCACCATGATACTTTACCAATACCTACAATATCAGCACCTAGAAGAACAACCATAACCATACACACTCCTAATTACCTAAAAGAATACACCTACACCATACCTAAGATGCACTCCCTCACTTCCTTTATATCTCCCCATAAACATGTATGTTTCACCAGTCTTTGTTCTGATAGTCAGCAGTTAGTAACAACCATTTCACATGAATGTGAGCCTATTTCATTTGAGGAAGCAATATTGCACCCTGTCTGGCAGCAGGCCATGACACAGGAGTTTGAAGCTTTGTATGCTAATGACACTTGGGAGATGGTCATGTTACCTGATGGGAAGAAAGTTATTGGATGCAAGTGGGTGTACAAAATCAAGCACAAAGCTGATGGAAGTGTGGAGAGGTTCAAGGCTAGGTTGGTGGTCAAAGGTTATACACAACAAGCTGGGGTAGATTACACTGAAACCTTCTCACTTGTAGTTAAAATGACTACTGTTAGAACATTAATCTCTTTAGCTATTAAGAAAGATTGGAGCTTGTATCAGCTAGATGTCAATAATGCATTCTTACATGGTGATTTGCATAAGGAAGTGTACATGGCACCTCCACAAGGTCTTGTAGTAGGTTGTGATAACATGGTGTGCAAATTGAAGAAGTCTTTGTATGGACTAAAATAGGCCAGCAGGCAATGGTATGAGAAGTTGGCAAACTGTCTATGTTCAAGAGGGTATCAGCACTCAGACAATGACTACTCACTGTTCTACAAAAGGAAGGGTTGTTCCTTGGTGTTTGTTGCTATATATGTGGATGATATAATTCTAACTGGAACAGATATGGCTGAAATCAACTCCTTAAAGAGCTTCTTAAATGATCAGTTCAAGATAAAGGATTTGGGCAAACTACACTACTTTCTGGGACTGGAAATATTATACAGACATGATGGAGTGCTAGTTTCACAAAGGAAATTCACTTCTGATCTCCTGAAAGATTTTGATGTGTTAAGTCACAAGGCCACTACATCACCACTTGAATGCACTGAGAAGTTAACAGCTACAGATGGCAAACTTTTATCTGATCCTACTCAATATAGGAAGTTGGTTGGTAAGCTAAACTTTTTGACCAACACTAGAATGGACATAGCTTATAGTGTACAACACTTGAGCCAATTTATGCAATCACCTAGGGAACCACATTTGAAAGCAGCATACCATGTGCTCAAATATTTGAAACAGGATCCAATATTGGGGATTTTTATCTCAAACAAGCCTGATCTCACTATCAGTGCTTATTGTGACTCTGATTGGGCTGTTTGCCCTGATTCCAGGAAGTCTGTTAGTGGATACCTAGTGCTTATGAGTGATAGTCCTATCAGCTGGAAGTCTAAGAAGCAAGCAACGGTATCTTTGTCATCTGCTGAAGCTGAAGATAGAGATGTGAGACAGGTTGTAGGAGAACTAGTGTGGCTTGAAAGATTGTTGGATGAGTTGACTTTACAATGCTCCTTACCTATCCCTGTCCATTGTGACAGTCAAGCAGCAGTCCACATTGCAAAGAATCCAGTTTTTCATGAGAGGACAAAGCACATAGAAATCGATTGTCATGTTGTTAGGACCAAGCTTCAACAAGGCCTAATCACACTCCATCATATTCCCACTGATTCACAGTTGGCAAACATCTTCACCAAGGCTCTGACTGGAGTTAAACATACTGCCCTATTGCACAAGTTGTCTGTAATTACATCACCTCCAACTTGAGGGGGGGTGATGAGAATATAAAGTATAATTAGTTAGTTGTGAACAGTAGAGTCGATTATGTACAGTAGAGTTAGTTAGAATCAAGTTTGTTAGTTAGTTAATTTCTACCATACCTAGATGATCAGTGATTGTATATATAGTCACATTGTAATTCTTAAAGCTTTAATTCACATTCAATACAAACACAAGTTTTCTCCCTTAATTCAGTTACTCTCCAGTCGACTCCATTGACAGAGAAATGAAGCTAATCAATGGTGTTCGTTTTGTCACTCCTTACTCATATTTTTTATACAAAGCATTTCGAGTTTAGAAATTTTTGAAAGGATGGTTAGCCTCGCACACAAAAAAATTTCCCTACTTTGAGGTAGTTGACATTGCTAAACATTTTTTGAAAAATATGTGAAGCCATAAAAAGAGCAACCGCGGATTCATGCTAGGTTGAAACTCGAAAAAAAGAAGGAATCTCAGACTTTAGAAATAAGTGATGCTATATGATTATGAGGGTTAAACATTTACTAAAGGACATGAGGGAGGATATATCTATTCTAATTTAGAGATGCTATTGGTAGTGACATAATTTAGTGATGTATTTTTGTGGATTTGCCAAGACCTACTAGCTATTACGATAAATAGATTTTTGTATTGACTTGGTGTGTGACGTGCAACCCTTTTGATGCCTGACCCTATATCTTATGACATCAACGGAGTTTAGAAGAGATAAATAAATAATTGTAGTTCATATTAAATAAAGATTCATCAAACTGAACAATGTAACAACATAACAAATTCTTGTTGTCTGGAATAGATGTCATACATGATTGGTTACAACGAGTCATCCGAAATAACGCAATTTCATTACTCTTATAGAGAATAACAACTTTTTTTTATTTTTGACAGGCTAATACAGGCATTTTGTGCATAGTTTCTTTGGAATAGCACTTGTCTGAAAATTACAACTCCACTAATTAATTACCGGCTACCAAAAAAAAGAAGTGAAGTTTCAATAAACAGAGCAATAGGAATAGATGCTTTTAGAAGCTCAGAATATGTTTGACTACCATAACAGTGTTAGTTTGGGAGCTAGGATTTGCGATGTTTCGAGGGTGTGTTCTCATTAAGAAAGGTCATGTGATAGTTAGTTTATACTTCGAGATAGTTGGATAAGCATGAGCATGCAGAAGGTTACAATTAATGGTATTTTCTATAAAGTTCGGAGCACACATAGACAATGAAATCAATGTGACTTATACAAACCGCAAGAACCTGAAATATATGTGTTCCAAAAAAGGGATTTCATCTTTCAATTTAAACGGATGGAAAAAACTACTTCATACCCCCCTATCTCAAACTTTACTATTCTGTGTCATGCATGTGGGAAACAAATTAAATTTGCTTAGATAGATGCATTAAGAAGGAAATCCATAGGAATTATATGGAACGGAAAGGACTTGTAGCCTGGAATTTGCACATACTCATGGATACAAGTATCAAATTAGTGTGAGAAACTCAGAGACACTATTCACTTTTTATGTTCAGCTCAAGTCCTTATTGGTAACACACATCAAGGCCAACTAATTTGAGGATGAGAAATTATGTGAATACTGAAATGAGATTCTAGAGGGTAAAGACAAGGATACGACTTTTGATTGTCATGTTGTTTCCCCTTTAACATAGATGGTTTGAGGCAATATATTCTTGAAGAAGACACACCTCTAACTACACTATATGTCTGGAATCACTATGAAGTAATATTTCCTTAAACAGTTATATTTGTAGGGGGGAAGAAGGCATTTATTCTAGTTGTCTAGCTTGTCAACATGTTAAAGTTGAGCATCAATGACCCACAGGATTAATACACCAACTCCAGATCCCTGAGTGGATATGAAAGTGGATAAACAACCTTAATGATACCATATATATATATACACACACTCTTATAAAATCATTGATTAATGAATAATTTCTTAACAAAAAATCTTAATGATACCACAACAATATATGTATACTCTTATAGTATCATTGAATAATGAGTAATTTCTAAACAAGAAACTTTAATGATAGTGTATATATATATATTGATGTAGTATCAGTTAAGTGAAATTATCAGGCTTAATGATACCAATACAACATATGATAATGATTTAGTATCACTTAATATCAGCTTTAATGAATGAAGGGTATGGGCTGTAAAAAAAAATTGAGAGAATGGTATTTCTTGAATTACTTTTGATTGGGGTATAACATGTAATTATTTTGATTTTTATGGCCCATTTATGTAGTTTTTCCATTATAAAGTATACCCGGAGGCATTTAGATATCTTAATTAATTTTTTTTATTTTACTTGCAAATCAAAATTTATGAATAATATTATTTTGTATCCTTTCATCTTATACCGACAAGTAGTATTTTTGCATTCTTTCTTGATTAGTTCATTAGTATAAAGAAAGAAATTAAAAAATTTAATAGACTAAAGTATGATAGATATTTAAAGTATATGTGAATAAGCCACAATGAAAAATATTAAATAACAAATCTAAAAAGATAAATTTTTGAAGTTATAGCTTAGACTTTGATTCAACATGATGTACACAAGTAACACATACATATTTTTTTCATAGAATAATTTTAAATTTTATTTTTTCCTTTAAAATTCATATTCCATAATTTTTTGTGAATTATAAATTCATTTTAATTCTTGGGACAGATTAAATAGTTTTTTAGAATTCTAATCAAAGAACAATAAATTTTAAAATTGAATATGAATAAAAAAAAAAAATTGAATATGAGTAAGAATGTATATTCGATATAGCTTAAAGTATTTAACTTAAATTTTAAATCATAATCACTTCTAACATATTAGATTATATTGAGATCTTCTTCTAATATATATATATATATATATATATATATATAAAATCATTTCTATTATGCATAACAACATCTATCAATTATAATTTCATGTTATACAAATTCATTACAAAAATGTAAGAAAATAAATAGTCAATCAATATCTCTATTATATTGTGTAGCAATACAAAATTATAATTTAGGATAAAATATGGTAGATAAATATAAACAATGAAAAAATTATGGTCAATGAAATAAAAGTTCAAAAGTAAATTTTAGGAATAATAAAAATACTTATGTTATGTAAAAATAAATAGCTAAAATGACAAGCCATTAAAAGTCACACGGGTGGGCGTTCGGTTCTTCGGTTCGGTTTTATCAAACTTTGATTCGATTCATCGGTTTTCAGTTTTAGAAAATTGTGCACCGTATATCAAACCAAACTAATTTGGTTCGATTCGGTTTAGTTTGATATTTTTAAATCGGTTTTTCGGTGTAAATGAAAAATAAAATGAGGACAAAATCAAAGTATAAGATACGAAAAAATTTAAAAGTATGTTAAGGAATATTGTGTCTCATCTTGCAACACTTATTGATCTAACTAAAATACTATATTTATCTTTGTCTAGAACATTGTGCATCCAACTACTTTCCGAGAAAAACAAGGACGAAGACGGATTCTTTTACATAAAGTACATTGATAAAAATATGTTTTGGTCCTCATGGGAATTAATATTTGAAGTTAACTATTGAATTGTACATTTCTTGCTATTTTGATTTGTTCGTGAATGATTTAAGTGTTAGTTGACTCTTTATTTTTAGTGAAGAGAATGCCCATATATATATATTATTTTTTTAATAAAAGTTCGGTTCTTCGGTGCACCGAAGTTCTGAGACCCTTATACCGAACATCGAACCGAAGAATCAAACTTTTGAAAAAATAACACCGACACCGAATCGAAAAACCCAAGAACCAAAACTGAAGAACCGAATTAGTTCGGCTCAATTTAATTTTTCGATTTTCCGGTATTTATGTTCACCCCTACATAGTAATGTAAGCATACTAATTCTTAATTAACCCTTCTTAAAAGTCATAACTTTATGAAAAAGTCACAACTTTTCATAAAAGTCACAATTGTTTAGAAAAGTGAACTCTTCAAAAACTTTTCAATAAAGTCATAACTCTTGATTTTTCATTCACTCTTTTTAAACCCAACACTTAATTCTAAGGCACCAAAAGAAAAAAGAATAAACAAAGAAAATTGATTTCAATTACAATGCAATATTACTACTTTTGTCTATCAGTCCACAACTCATAAAGCTATTGGAATGGTTGAATTCATAACAAAACTTCTATTTCTGCTACTATTATTTGTAGGTTTTTTTCCGCAATAAAGGAATCGAATTCAAATACATTAATTAAGCTTCTTATGAATTTTGTTTCATTCCTCAAAGATTTTTTCCTCCTATTTCAGGAAGCTTAATAGTTTACTGTAAGTCATAGTGATTCATGTAACTATTGCAATTTTAATCCCAATAAGGATGATTGAAAATTGATCTTCTCTTTTGCCCCTTTCTACAGGCTTCCTCATATACTTTTTGGGAAAATTGCTTGTGGATAGTGTTATATTTAATAGCACACAATAACAAATATGTGATAACTAAAATGGAACCTATGGTGAAGTTTGTTAAAAGAACCAAACATATTGCTCCCTTGTGCCACAGTTAGTATATTAGTTTGATTGTTTTTTCTTTGGTACAAACATTTTGTATGTTGTTTCACTTTTCCTAGAATATTAATATAGAAATAATTAGTCCACTTCTTTTATTGCAAGTTGACTTATTTGTCATCTTTCTTCCTCTCTTCTTTTTGGGCATAATAAGAGATTACGTTTTCTTGAAACTAACATATGCCCAAAATACACTATAACCAAAAAAAACTATCGGCAATAAAATGCACATTAACAGAGTGCTAGAGTCTTTACCAACATTAATTAATTGTCATTAGATTCAATGTCGCTATATATAAACTTTAGAGACATTTATAGAGAGTACTAATTGCCCTGAAAATATATATTTAGCGACAATTAAGCTATTAATTATCGTTAAAGATCATTTTTGTTGTAATGATAACTCTTTCTTTTGGCTTCTTTCAATTAAATTTGTGAACTATAAACTTCGATACAGCCACGGCACACTATCTTTTTAAAAAATAAGTTAAACATGACTTTTTCTTCTTGATTGTTAGAAAAGTAAGGTCGTCTTTATTATTATTTGTGGATATTTGTGAGTGCAAGTGCTCACAAAATTATGTTGTGAGATTTTAATATGTTATGAATCAAAATTTTGATTTAGAATATCCAGTTGTAAACAGTTCCATTCAGATGTCACCTACTGCTTGATTGATCATTGCATTAAATTCTTTGTAACTGCGTACTATAACCATAACAATAACTATGGTTCAATTTCATAAGTGGGGGTTGATGATATGAAACAAGCAATAGTAATGACTATTCTGAGACAATGAGGAAAAACCTTTATGATATTAACAATTTTAGGGTCATTTTTGACATATGCATGATATAGCATACTATAATAAAAAAGAGGTTGATAGAGGTTCATAAGAAAGGAGCCAAAGGTTCTCCATTTGAATTTAGTTAACTATTGTCTTTTATGGACTTGATGTTCTACTTTACTTGGGAGTGTTGTTGTTCGAGGCTTTTTGGTCTCTTCTTTAACGTCTTATGTTGTTCTTTAGAAGTTCCTGGAATTTAGAAAATTTCGTTACTTCTGACCAACTATTTTCATGGAGATTTTCTTATACTTAAAATTTCTCTGACGCATAATTTTTGTGCAACAAAAACGAAAATTAAAAAAAATATAGCACTTTAAGATTTCAAAGGAACGTTTTGCCTTAAGATAAAATATTCTTGACAATGTAGTGTATGTATCAAAAATACAAATATTACCGAATAATCATATGTGATTTTAATAAAATAGTTCAATCCTAATTCGCACAGATAATTACCTAGCTATAAATCAAGACAAAACTATGAAACAAGTTATAAATTATAATTTAAAAAAAATGTAAAGCACGACTATTTTTTAGATGAAAAAATATTTTTTAATTATAACAAGTAAAATTTTAAATTTTGTATACCATGTAACTGAAATCTCTTTAAATAACAAATTAAATGAATATTAAAGTATACAAATTTAAGCAACTCAAACTTAAACTCAGCATTCTATGTAAATTGAAATGAAATTGGAGAGAGGGGAGAGGGGGGGAGTATATCTCAAACTAATTTTTTTGAAAACATAATTAAAAAATTAAATATTACACATATTACCATCCATAAGATTTAAATGGAAAAGGCGTGAACAATAGAATAAAAATCTAAAAATTAAAATATTCAAAGAGTAAACAAAATAAATAGATTTGTGTTATATTAATTAATAAGATAAGAAGAGCACCTGATAAATTATATTCATCCAAGTGATAAACTAATAAAAATCAATATTAACAATCTAATAATTTTGAATAGTGAACAATGTAAATAATACAAAATATGAAACATTATTTGATAAATACATAATTTGTTATCTATATTCTTATCCATAGAGATTTAGTTATTGAAACTAAGAGAGGTGTGGGTACATATTTCACTAAGAAGCACTATGATAATTGAACTTTTTTCTAAGATTAATACTATTTAGCATGTTCAAATAAGATATCACATTTCAAAACACTTAAAAATAATATTTTAATATTATCCACGCATGCATAGTACATATACTAGTATGGCTAAAAGGTTCACAAAATTCCATTAGTCCGTCTCATTATCATTACGTCGGCAATATTATTCGACTCCGCAAACTTCTTATTCCAATTACCACCAACATTTCAGATTTGTAATACTCCTTCCATCCCCTTCTTACGCGTTAATTATCTTTTTTAAAATTAAAAAAAAAAAAGAGAAGACTTTAATTATCCACTTCTTAATAAATTAAGAGAACTTTTGTTCTGATTGTCCCGTTATTACTAAGTTATCATTTCACAAAATAATTGGAACAGTCAGTTAAATTCAAATATCCAAAATATCATTAATAAAAATAATTTAATATAATGAACAATAAACTACAACATTTAATGAATTGAACAAGAAACTACTACAACAATGGCATACCCAGTGAAAAACGAATACCTCCTTCCCTAAGAAGAGTACAAAACACAAAATGAACTCACTCCCATCACCCTACAGTCTACTCAAGAGTTTGTTTCTTGAAATTAGGGTTGCTTTCCACTTTCTTTTCTTACTGACCTGTGGAAAAAAAAAAACATGACAACTACGGACGACGTAGTATTTAGCGTCAATCAACACTTGCTTACAACGAAAAAAATATTACGGGCCCTTCCCCTTCGAAAACAAGCAAAGAGGGGAATCCCATTAGAACTTATGCTTTCATGTTGACAACACAAATTCTTTTTAACTCTTTTTTTTTTTCACCCTGTTTGCAATGAATTTGAATTTAAAAGTTCAAAGCTTAGCTTCCATTTATCCGAGTACCCACTTTCCAAGTTAATCAATAGCAGATGCTTATGCATTAAAACTAGAAAAGTTGGTGGTTCCGAGTAAGACAACTCGAATATGCTAAAATGAGAATCTAACTTAAATTAAAATACAAAACAGGACCTTTATGGTGATTGTCGCCTCTAAAAGGTTGCACCTCATATCTACGATTTTTAAAATTGGACGAATTTCAAGATGACATTCTTCCATCGAAATTCATGTCCAGATATTTATTTATTTTTCAATTGAGATTCAAGTCCAAACACAAATAAAATTAAACTCCTTTGAACACTTCACCTTGAAATATGCTTTACTTTTCAACTTCACCCAAATATTATTATGTCATCCTATTAATCGGATATGCCTGTGAGTAACAGTACAATTATTGGAAAAAGCGTCTGTGAGTTGATAGGTATAAATACATATTGGTCCTGTCCTTCCGTCTCTTTTTTAGTAATATGCAGAGAATAGGAAAACTCTAAAACACTACTTAAACTAAAAATGCCTTCACAAAAATATCATGGCAACAGATTCAAATCATAATCATTGTTAGATAAAATACCCATAATTTATTTGCTTCAACTTGAACATAAGTAGAAAACGTCCATACCACTTATAGAAGCACCGACATTTGATGTTTACTCCAGAGCACACTGTTTTCTGTTAATCTGGGTCCAAGCATTGAATATTGTTCACCTCAGCTACAATGTTCTTCCACTTCACATGTTATCACAAAATTGAAAACACATGCAGCAAAACAATTTCCTACAATTTCATTTTTCTTTTTTCTGCACCGAAAGATTAATTTCCAGGAAACCTCTGGTAAAGCTTTCAAGAAGCTAATCTTCAACAACCACCACGAAACAGTAAATTTTCTAGCCCAACAAATCTTTTCGTTTTTTAAGTAGGTCAAGACAGATGAAATACTCTCCAATTTGCTTTCCCACCATCCACACCAACCTTAACTTCTCTCCTTTCTCAACTCTCCTGGGGTCCTTCATCTTCATCAGAATTCATGATCTTTAATAGTTAAATCCATGTTTCATGTTCTTTCAAGATAAGCACAGATCATCAGACTGTCAGCTTATGATTAAATGTTTAGGCACCTCAACAGCACTGAGAATGAGTCGGAGCACTCCAAATTCAACAAATAACCCAAAAGTTACCACTGTCTCAATGAATAACATCCTAAAACAGATGATTATAATATCAAGAAAACTTTGATGCAAACATTCAGATACAACATCACGGTTTCAACATGTACACCAGTCAACGTCCATAAACAGCGACAGTTAATGAAAAGCTCAGATGTGTGTAAGATAAACATCCACTACACAAAATCACTGCTGAAAAATCCTCATGAAAAAAAAAACTTTATTAAAGCAGATTGCACGATGCCAATTGGTCAATCAACAGCATAGTGCCAAGATTTGAGGATGGAATGGATGAATATTGTAGATATCCTACTTACTCATATAATATTTCAAATTATTTACACAACTACTTTTTTTCCCAAAATTGTAACTCCATCCAACGACAGATATACATGAAAATTTTACATAACTCTTTGCTTTTAAAGAAAAAAAAAACATATGAACTGCAAATGTTCTTTCACAAAAAAGGACCACCATTTTGTGGTGAACGGACAAAAAAGGAAGCAGTGGCGTACTGCTACAGTTCAGGGATCTGACTACACAATTACCTCAGAATTTTGCAGCAGAACAATCTGCCAGGATCAATTAGATATTATTGTACTGCTGACCAATAAAGGGCTACAATGTTGCATGCTGACTAGCTATCTTCCGTAATACCTGAAACAATTGACATTTGCTAACAAAATCACTCTCAAATCAGATGGCCTCTATCTTGTAAGCACAATAAGACATATTCCTGTTGTTGCAAAATGCCCAGAGGGGGGAAAAGCGAAAATTAGGAACAAGAATCAGAAAAGTCAGGAAAACAATTGAAGCTTAGAACTCCCCAAGGGAGCATGCTCAAGTCACTTGTACAAAGAACAAATAAAGCGCAATAACTAGTTACTCTAATAGCATTCCTTTCATTAAAGTTGTGCTGCAATTAGTCTATTATTAAGTTGCAGTTGCCTCTTTGAGAACTTCCAAAGCAACTAGCAAAGTACAGCCCTGGGAGCCAGTCAACTTTATCGGTTAAACTATAGCAGGTACAAGGACAAGTTTACTTGCAAAAATATAATGTTCTTTAAGCTGAGCAC
This sequence comes from Solanum stenotomum, assembly GCF_019186545.1. Classification (NCBI taxonomy): domain Eukaryota; kingdom Viridiplantae; phylum Streptophyta; class Magnoliopsida; order Solanales; family Solanaceae; genus Solanum; species Solanum stenotomum. Next base: position 2,497,314 of record NC_064293.1, read on the forward strand.
GGTAACACAGTTCCGGCTACGGTATGGGGAACGAGAAGGGAAGGTGAGGTCTACTCATTGATTTTATATTAGATAAGCACATGGGCCTACGCACTACACACAAGAAAGAATTCTTGAACAGTCAACAACTCATAACAAGATGGTCTATGACCATTATATTAGTTTACTTGCAAAATTATAATGTTCTTTAAGCTGGACACAGTAACACAGTTCCGGCTATGGTATGGAGAAGGAGAAGGGGAGGGGAGGTCTACTCATTGATTTTATATTAGATGAGCGCATCGTCAGGGAGACATGGGCCCACAAGAAAGAATTCTTGAACAGTTGCAACTCATAACAAGATGTTCTATGACCATGATCCACAGAAAGAGGAGCAACTAAGAAGAGGGATATAACAGAATGAAAGGAATGTCTTCGATTTGGCTCTTGTTAGCGGTAGTTATACAGCACACTAGGCTTGCTGAAACACAATTCTACGAAAGTAGAACCCATCACTTATGTTGAACACTTCCGCTCCAAGAAATTATAAATAAACATATTCCAATATAAAAGGCTTATATAATGGAATGCCTTGAAATTTGGGTGATAAACAAGGTTTATGAGGAGATTCTGTAGCCAAGAAAGATCAGTAAACTGAAACTCAAACCCATCAATAATTTTCACAGCAAAGGAGAAGAAAGGAGAATATGGAGATGGAGAAGATAGAAGCAATTTCCAAAATAAGCAATCTACAATTTGTAAACATAACACCTCCCATCCATGAGACTATTGAATAGCAGTTCAAAAAATAATTACTAGACAGGGCTCAAAGCTAACTACCATGAATCTCAAGCTACAGTGTGATCATACATACTATCTGCAGGCATTGGACGATTTCAATATAAGTTGCAATCTAACATTATATAGAACTTGGGTTCTCAACCTGAAAGCATGAAAACCCTCTAAACACTGTAATAATCATTTTGTAACACATCAGACATTATCCAATATACAACACGACATGGACATACACACTGAGATAGACTTTTTTATGTTTACAAATCACAAGCAAAAATCTTACAGAGATAATTCGAAACACCCTATATCATGACATTAGTTCTAATATATATCTTTACCATGCAATACTAACAAATTTCCAACGTGCAAAAGTAAAAGTAGGTGGATGATTGGGCCTATCTCACATAATGAATCATACAAGTATGAAGTTCATGTCAGAGCAAATTCAAACTCCACATGAAAAATATTTCAAGAATCTTCTCTACAGAAAGTATTAGGCTGCTGAAAAAAATACAGTAAGAAGAAATTCTAACAGACAAAATTCAGTCTGTGATGACTAGACCAACCCATTATTCCATACATTCTTTTTTTTTATAACCGAGAAATCCATCTGTGACCCGTCCTTTGGACCAATAACAGCCTTCTAAATTCGGTGGATAATGGGTCCACCCCTCTACCCTTCTCCACCTGAATACCGGGCTTCACTTGGCATGGTGTGGGGCTTGAACCTGCGACCTAAGCCACAAATCATCCACCTTTTGCCACTCGAGCTAGGCCTTGGAGGCCATTATTCCATACATTCTAAGACAGATTATTTTTTAAGTTGAGTAATTATGCCAACATACCATCTCTGCACTTAATGTTCAAAAAGAAAAAAACATCTCTGCACCTGATTTTCTTCTGCAACAAGTCAAGAAGTTTATCATTTCCTACCAACGCAAACTGTGTCCCATGCCCTAATAAACCCATGTACGCATAACTTTAGACAAGAGTGGCACAAAAGCTTGAGGCACCTATAGAAACAAAAAAACAGCTTATGATGCCTACTAAAACACCTAATTAGGTCTTTATAGACAAGATCCTGCAGTTTGTTGCTTAAACAATAATTGGTTCATGCACTACACCCCTCTACAAACAATGGTACATACTTCTATGCCAAATCTTACCTATGAAAATAAACACACACTACAAAAATGCACGCTGAAGCAACATATTAGAATTTTTATGTGCTTCCGCTAGGCGCTAGCTATGCTGCATCTGCCTACACAAGAGCATTGCTGGCATGCTTCCTTAGTAGCACTAATTTAACTTTTCCACAGAGCACATGCATATATTAGAGAAACAGCTTAACAAGCTCTTTCGCCAACTGAATGTTAAATGGTACATTTCATCTAGCTTCTCGCACATCTTCCTTCATTTACACATAATATAAAAAATGTTAAAAAGCACATCTCTGTCAGAATTCCCAAACCAAAATGTTGTTAATTCACTTAAGAGGTTGTTTGGATGAAAGGATCAGGCCTTAGGGAAATTAATCTTGGCATAGAATAAGACAATTTTTGGTTGGTTGGATTAAGAAGAAACTCTACATAACTAATGCAAAATTCGGTTGGCATATAAGAAATATCCCTGCACAACTAATGCAGCATTTAGATGGTGGTAAGCTGGTAATAAACAATACCCACATTTAAGTTATTTTGGGAATCCAGATATTATTCCATGGGGAGTCCCTAGAGTTTGGATTTGAGGTGCAGTTGGTATGATAATAATTCTCCTCATAAAACAAAGTTAGTGACATCCAAGTGAGATTCGAAAACATAAGTCGGGTATATTCTTCTTTCCTGATAAAGACCAAGTAAACAGTTTCACTTGACTATTACCCCTATTGTCCTGAATCCTCTCTGCTCTTACCCAGACCTTCCTTTCTGGACTTGTCCTCTCTTCGATAAGTTTATTCATAGACTTCAGAGTTTCTTTTTGACAAGTAAGCAGATTGTTTTTATGTATGGCAAACATGCACTGAACCAGCCCTACAACAGATAATTACATGGAGTGAAAGTCACCTGTCAGAGAGTTCATATTTATCATCTTTGTTTTTGGGTGGGTTTTTTTTTTGGGGAGAGGGGAGTGTATTCCAGAGGTTTGATGTTGTGCATAATTTGGCAATCAACTAAGACACTCTTGTAAAACCAGCCACTAATAGATACTCCTAATCATATTTGCTGGTTTTCCATAATAACCATGAGATGTCAAACTACAATAATCTAGGATGCCATATTACACTATTCTGGTAAACCTTCCTTGCTTTTGTACTTTCCACAATATGTGATAGAAGAAATCTCCCAGGTAACCAACCATGAGTGGAACAATATATGATAATGATCCCGAGCTATGAAGGCATATAATGTCTGTAAACCATCAAAATTTGCAGGATTTCCAGATACAGAAATGCTTCTCATGGAAGGATTATGCAATTGTCAGCATAGGTGGGCACTAGCAACAAAGTAATGCTAAACCAAATAAGAACTGTTATCTACTTGTGCATGAATCTATGGAAGTACGAAAAGTTTTTCAACAAGAACAACTTTTATGCATCATTTTCTATGTGAATAACAGTAACTTAACCAGACTGCACCCATAAATAACAGTAAATTTTCTATGTGAATAACAGTAACTTAACCAGACTGCACCTATAAATAACAGTAATTTAATTGGACTAGAAATGACTTTTCTTAGCTTCAAAGTTCACAAGATTACATGATTTATTCCCATTCGTTCGCCCAGAGCTCTAAATTTTAACAGTGCTACCAGATTTGTACTTCACAATAGGTAGAAGTGAAGCCTTTCATTTTTGGCAGTCTATCAACTATGCATTAAAATTAAGAACAGTTAGAACTCCACAATTTCTGTCACATCCAGCAGGTTTAAGAACAAGTCCAACCAATATTAAGTATATTTGAATGTCAAAGAAAACATGTTCAAGAGAGTGTGCCAAATGGAGGAGCAGGTCCCAATAAATGTAAGAAATAAAATGTTGAAGCACCGACAAACAGATAGGTTCAGATTCTTCAAAGATTATGTTTGTAAGAACTAAACTCTGAACAGTTTATTTTAATACTTACAATGGCCGTAACAGCAGCTTCTGAGAATCAGATTACAGTGAATTATTCAGATAATACACCAACCATTCAGAAGGTTCAATTTAGTTGCTCAGTACAGTGGTAGCAGCAACTTCTGAGAATCAGATTATAGTGATGGTAATTACCAGATTACAGTGACTTTTCATCACCGTAATCTGATATGTTACAAGAACTAATTACACATGTTCCAGTTTTGTCCCAAAACTTTGGTAAGTTATTTATAAGGCTATATTTTCTAAATCAATTTTAATACTCAGTATGGTGGTAGCAGCAGCTTCTGAGAATCAGATTATGGTAATGGTGAGAATCAGATTACAGTAACTTATCACCACCTAATCTGATATGTGACGAAAACTAACTACACAGGTTCCACTTTTTGTCCCAAAACTTTGGTATGTGTTATTTATTAGGCTAAATTATCTAAATCAACTTCAGATGAAATTACAAATTATAAAATTTCTTTACCAAACAAATAGTAAAGCAGTCTTATATCAGTTGTTGGCTAAGATGAAATTAAAGACCTCAAAGATGTCATACAGCATTTTGTGCCCACGGAAGGAACATCGTGTGAAGAGAAAAACTTCTACTCATTGACTACATCAAAAATACACCATTTTTATTGTCTTACAGCTCACTGCAAAAATAATGTCATCTGCAAATTTTCTTCAACGGATTCCAAAGTCCAATTAAATATTTTAGCTCTAAGGAATCCTATTCAATATTAATTTATCCAAGGAATCAATGATTGATGCAAATTAAGGGGGCAGAACATTAACTCTATAAACAAAGGGGAAAAAAGGGTCATCGGTTGTCCTTATGTTCGACTGAATTATCATACCGAGTCATGTAGATACTTGTTTTATTTTTTTGAAGATACAAGTTTAATACAATAATTTGAAATTGAGAAAAGTCAAAAAGTTGGTCAAAAGATATCACATTAAAGTTGAACTAATAGATATTTCTAACTTGCACTCACTTCAAGCTAAAAGAAGTGCTATTTATGCAATTGGGACAACTGTTCGAGTTAAGACTAAACTAAGAAGGAGGCAGCCTAGGATGAGACTGAGGGGTAAGAAATGCATTAAGTAGCATGACCTTATTTCAATAACGGTGCCTGTTAACATTTCAGCTCCGCTGTTTCTTTTACCTTCCTTTTTTTTCCTTGCACGACAATTAAAATATAGAGAACTTCTAATATAAATTAGTATTATTATTACATAGATATTAACTTATTTTTCAGTTTCATTTGATCTGATGATTGCATGAGTTGAGCTTAATGGGGAAAAAATGAGGATTCATATAGTTGAACCCAACTTGTTTGGGATTGAAGCATAGTTGCTTCTTTTATTTGTGTGTTGTGATGGATTTGTAGGCATAAAATAGCCCTTGATATAGATCACTATATAACATATTCATATCACAAAACAAAAAAGAGAGGTCACTCACTTGTTACCCTCTAAAACTGATATCAAAAACATTCCCCAACATCAAGACCAAGAGGATGGAAATTCCAAGGAAAACCAAAAAAGATGAATGAAGATTCAAACTTGCTTGCTTATCTGCACTATGTATCCAATCCTATCTACATAGATGTTCCTAACCAGGAGATGAGGGGGTGCTTTGAAAGGGGGGCGAAAAATGTTGACTTATCTTTGTTAGTATCAAGACACCCGAAGGGCTGGCCCTATGCACCGCAGGAGCCGTGACCCTAATGCTCATGTGTATGTCCAATTAAAAAATTTCAGTTGATGGGCATCATGTGCCTTCAACCGTAAAACAAAAACCTCCGATTAACTTGCTAACGTTTACAAGAAAGATTAAATGAAAATGTGAGCAAGGGTTAAGAATGCCAACATGGAAATTCTCAAAATTGAGAATCTGAAACAGGGAAAATTTGGTTAGCCTATATCAGTTATGCATCCTCCCAAATTTCCAGTTATATATGAAGTATGGCAGCAATTATTATATCAATACTCAGTGGTAAACATATTCTTCAAGTTACGAAGGATTCTCATTGTACACGGATAAAGTCAGTAACTCATTGCTGATATATGATAGGACTTTACTTGCATTACCTGGAGACTAAAAGACATCACCAAATCCAACAAGATTAACCAGTTGAAAAAAAGAAGATGATTTCTTGTTAATAACAAAATTAAAGGAAGATGACCAGCTAATACAAATATTTCTCATCTGCACCAAACTCTATAACTCAGTATAGTCAGAATAATTACAAGGGTCAACAGGGCTTACACTTTGTTAAGTATGTGTCTGTGAAATGCATTTGTCAGGAAAATTACAATAGTACAAAATCCTGCCAAGGGTCACCCAACTTTACAGCAATTGCTCTAATTACTGTCTTTTTTCCAGATGTCAGTCCTGTATCCTACTTGAGCCACCATTAGATACTGAAAAGAACAAACATAAAGGTCATACTTCACCAAGAAAGAAGAATTTAAGACAGAAGTGCAGTAAATGACACCATTCTTAGGAGTCCAAGCACTCTACATGCACAAAGCTCGGATGTGCAGATATGTCAACTAAGTCCTTTTCCAAACTACAAGTCCTGATTAACCAGTAACTCACCGATGATCAAAGCCAACTGTCAATGGCCCTCATGCTGGCCTCCAGTTGAGGACAGTTACGTCCGGTCGGCAAGGCATTCCATGACCTACCACATTAGTCAGTCAGTTCTTTCTCCCACAAAGCTGAGACTAAGAATCAAGAAGCAAATTCAAATATAAATTCTTCACCAATATATCACCTGAAATTGGAGGACCAGTAGGGAAAGCATTTGACCCAGAAGGCTGGAATCCAACATTACTCACAGGTGGTCTATCAGGCGGTCTGAAATAACCTGCCATGAAAGTCACTCGTCAAAGTGGTCTATTGAAGAACGGCTAAACGATGATTGATGATTCAAAATCCAAGATTGCTCCACATTTTCTTTTTTGTTAACAGATGTCACAACTTCAACATATTACCTAGTAAAGAACTTAGGTATGTATTGTAGGCCCTCATATGTGAAAAAAGAACAAAATATTTTCCGGCCACAACTTGAAGCCATCACGTTATAACCGAACACAAGAGACGGAGTAAAATTGGAATGAGAAAAGAAGGAAAGAGGGAGTGCCTACTAAAACTATAAGTGAGTGTCACGCCTTCATATGAATCATTTAAAGAGATACCCTCAAATGTCATGCCACAAAAGGAATTGAGAAGTATCGAAGATTAAAGTTTGGCATGGTACTGTTTCTCCAAATACATTTATGGTTGTTACTGATTACAACAAGCGCAAGAGCTGCATCACCAACCTTAGTAGCGGTGGAATGCCATATACATTATCACTTTTCTTTTTTCTGATTAAGAACTAACTTTTACTGAGCATATAGGAGAATTCCCGCATGCAAGATGCATACAAACCTAGATATATGACGTACAAAAACATGACTCTCTACAAAGAGCGCACAAACAAATGTCACAGGTGCATAGTATAACTCTTCAACAATCAGCAAGCACCAATAATTTATTCAATTATTACATGTCCCACTGACAAAAAATGAATCTAAGCAGAACCTATGCCCTGACCAGTGACGAGCAACAGCTAGATTTTGGTAAGCCAAGTGAATGATTTCTGTTTCCACGGATCAAGTTCAACAGTTGATATTTAGAGCTTGTGCTAGTTTCATGCACGTTACTACTTGACAATGCAGATAAAAGAGGGCCAGTATAAGCATCATATGCAGGCTTGAAAATTTGAATAATATGGTCTGTCAAAATTCATGAGTTATTGGAGATTTTTATTTTTTTTTTATGACAAAGGAAACCCGCAGCCGCTACCCTTTGGGTGCGCACAGGGTAAAACCCCCGCTCCTATGCAATAGCTTGCAAACCACATTGGAGAGGTAACCCGCACTAGGCAAGCACGGTGCGACGAGCTCGACCCAGAAGGCAAACCCCTTGCTTTCGCTAGCAAGGGGTTTCGAACTTGAGACCTCCAACATGGAAGTGCCAAGCCCAAACCACTGGGCCACCCCGAAGGGTGAGTTATTGGAGATCTACTAAGAGCTAGCAGAAATTCATTTTATTTTTTTAGAAATTCATTATATCCAAACTCCTGCCACTTTGCTTCTCATGTAAATCAACAAAAGCATAGCGAAAGAGTCAAACCTTCTTGAGCAATAGTTGGACCAGGGCATGATCTTCCTGCACCAATCCACATACTGCGCTGGTGGTCACCATTGAACTCATTGGGTTGAACCCTCCACTGTTCATCACCAATATAACGCCTCGATCCATCAGGGCGCTCTGGTAATGAGCACGGTGTAGGATATGCTTGTTGTGGATGTTGCTGCACTGGCGCCCTTGGATACGAAAAACTATTGGAGGGGATTTGATGTGGAGGGTTAAGATGCATGGGCCTTGGGGCAAAAGTCACATTACCAGGTTGAAATTTCTGTGTGGACTGAGAAACTGGTGGGTTTATATATGCATCGTTATAAGCATATTCCAAAGGCCGTGAACTATATCCAGAAGATTCCCGCAAATTACTAACTCCTGCTGGTGTAAAAGAAGGTGGTTGCAATGGGAATACCTCATTCCTATTAGAAGCATTGATACGAGGACCATGAGGCATGTTTCCAGCTACCTGTGGTAGCCGATGACCCTGTAAAAGAATATTAGTCTTAGTGTCATATAATGAGAGAACATAAATAGCTCACAGCAAGAAGCCTTACACTGGGTATGTTACTAACTTCGTTTGGAAGAGGAGGTTGTGTATATGCCACTACAGGTGATGGCGATGGTACTGATGGAGTGAGAGTGTGCAAGTGTTGTGTCCCTACTTCATGTTGGAGTGGGAAAGAAGGTTGAGGGAACATGAGAGGAGGTGGTCCAGCAGGCAGTGGAGGGAATGGATGTGGCTGAGATGGAGGTAGTGGGGGTTGTGATGGAGGAAGTGGGGGTGGTGGTGGTGGTGGAGGTGGCAATGGAGATAATGGAGGTGGAGGTGGTGCCGGTGATGGAGGCGGAGAGGAAGGCAAAGGTGGGGTGGGTGGAGGAGAACAAGGAGGTAATGGTGGGGATCCCATAGGTAGAGGCGGCAAATCAGATATATTATCTAAAGCTGATTCCATGGTTCGATCTGAGCCAGACTGGTTCACATCATCTGCAAACAAAGGTCTTTCATCTTTTGGGTGACCAGAAACATCTTCCATTTCAAGCTCGCCATCCACATCCTCCAAGATACAATGACGCCTGTCACTAGGAGTGACCATATATCTTTCAGCATTATCACCTGTTGCAGGTGTATGCTCTATTGCTAATTCCTCAGCAGCTTCGTTTTGCAAATTACGAAGAACATCTTCTTCTTCCTCCTCCTCATCAAAAACGTGAGAAGATAAAAATCCAGGCAACTGAAATGTAGCATTGCTGAAAACACAAGTAGGAATAAAATATGTCAAGAGTCTCAGAGATTAAAGTAAAACAGCAGCTATAACAATATTATGACTTCAATGACAGCAAAAGGGCAAAACATTGCTACACAAACAAAATGCCACAGATTATTAGAAAATTATAAATGTGGAAAGCAGTTCTCATGGGATGGTAGGCAGAGGTTGTGGCAAAACAAATCAGTAACAAATTCTAAGACAAAAAAAGAAACTACGTCAACCGCAGTTGGTTACAATCTTGAACACTGTTCTTAAATTGGTTTAAGACCCAACAATAAGGTCTTACTCCTGCATCTAGTCAATAACATTTCATAATATGAGTCACTCACTGAGATAAGCATTTGCACCAACAGGAAACAGAGCACAACAGTTGGTGTGCACAGATCCAAAAACAAACACTTGAAAAAGGAGAAGGTTCAAAAGATACATCTCTGAGATTTGTACCCCGATGAAAAACAGGGATTCAGATTTCGGAAAACCCCTTAACACTTCCAAAAACAAAGGAAAATATATGCACACTGATTCCTGTCTCAAACAGTCTCCTACCATTCAAATTGGGATCCGAAACAAGAATCAGATACCTTTTTATCAAAAAAGAAAAACAAGAATCATATACCTCTTTCATGAATCAAAAATTAAATTGGAAGGCTCGAACAAATTAAAGAAGGAACATGGAGCAAATAGTTAAATTATTTTATCAACAACCAACATATGTTCAGTGCTATTCTAACATATCCAAATATTTGATGCAAATGTACTCTCAAGGACGGCACTCAACTAAGCCCATTCAGAAAAGGTTTGAAGAATATGATCCACATGAGTTAGCCGGGAGAGCACATCATTCAAAAATGGAAAAAATAAGGGGAAAAGGTGGGTTCAAAGCTTTTTGACAATTCCTCTACAAGTGAAAACGCAAAAGGCCAATAAAGTTCCTGGGCATTAAAGCAAGAAATGAAAAGCAAAAGTCTAAGCATGCACTTTGCACCTCACTTCCAAAGCACATGCTTCTTCAAAGTTGCGTCTACAATCCTGAAAGATAGTGACCCCTAGCTCACATCTCTTTGTGACTTGACATTTAATAAGATGGGTTTTCAGCTTTAGAGCCAGTTCCTAACCATTCCAAGGAGAAGAGAATTACAAGTATACAGTCCTACACATGGGACAGACCACTTCAAAGAGGTAGGAAATTGTCTTCATCCTGTCTGAAATTCATCAGTGATTTGTAGATTCACATCCAATACCGACATTAAAGTCCACACCAGCATCAACACAAAGAATTATACTGAATTCAGATCATGAATTACAGCACCACCGATAACAGCATAGGAAGTTACAGTGCTTTCTTTTTTTCTAAACAAACAATAAAACAAAGGGGCAGTATAACGCAGACGCCCATGAAAACGAAATGAAAGTTTCATAGCAACACTAATAAGATTCATAGACAAAAGTATTTCACAAGAACAAGGATGGAAGTAAGTTGCTAACCTGCCGTACTCATCAACAAGCATGCCTTCCATCTCTCTAATAGGATCATCAATAGCACGCTCAGCTCGAGATGGTCGTCTAAAGGACAAACCACCAGACGAATCATCATTCAACGTACCAATATCATCCATATGACGGCGAAGAAGAGAATCAGGATATATTTTCCTCTCAAGCCATAATCGCAAAACCTATAAAGGAGATACAATCAACATCATGCAGGACTGCTTTTAAATGACCAACTGGTTCTAGTGTTTGCGCAATCACCTTGAGACATTGACGACGGTTTTCCCTGGAACCCACTCCTGGTGGAGCAGCAGCTCCCAAAAGACGAGGTAATGCCGCTTGAACAGCAGGAATATATGATGCTCCTGCAATGCCTGAACAAAAATACATGTACAAGGCAGAAGATCAAATCTAATTCAAGTACCATATGTCACAATTTTACCAGATTTTAGCAAGTAAAAGGATTGAGAAAATACAAAATAATACTTTTTAACTCGATCCACAAAGGCAGTTGATTTAATTTTAACACAGAAAGCATCCACCGATCAAGAGCTTTGCATGAAAAAATACAAGGAGAAAACAAGGCAGTAGCACGGTATGGAATCAGTCCCTAGTCCCTTGTTCTCAGAGCAAAGTGTGAAATAATTTAGTCATGATCTTACGATCTGAAAATCTCTTCATGCTATACATTAAGATCCATTTCGTCAATCACCATATGTTATTACTCCCTCCATTTCAAAAAGAATGACCTCCTTTCCTTTTTAGTTTGTTTCAAAAAGAATGACCTCTTTCCTTTTTTGGTAACATTTACTTTCAGCTTTCCACGTGGCAGGTTTAAGACCACAAGATTAAAGGGCAATTTTGTACATTTGACATAACTTTAATTTAGAACCACAAGATTCAAAAGTCTTCTTTATTTTCTTAAACTTCGTGTCAAGTCAAACTAGGCAACTATTTTTTGAAACAGGAGTAATAAATTTCTACATACAAACCGGACTCCCACCGCCTCCATACTTGAGCAGATGGCTTAGATCCTTGTTTTCTATCTTCTTAGTTCAGAAAAAATTGCAAACCGAACTACTAATAACATAGGACTTCTATTCTAGCAGGTAATATGCCTTGCATGATTACAAAAGCCATATTTATGGAAGGTAACCTGTAGATATTTTTTTATGCCTGTATATAAGTTAAACACTTTGGTAAAAGAGAAACAATGTGTTGGTTGAACCGGATAATAGCTTCGGAATCGATAGCTCAGTGAGGTACGCCACTCACACTACTTCTAGTGATAGATAGAAAAGGTGGGAGAGGAGCTGCCAGTGCAGGAGTGATATTGAAGCAATGTGCAATCACAAAATGTAATGTAGCTACTAAATTAGCCAGAATTCATCCTGGACACACAAACTGAATTTATGGAGAAGGCAATTGTAAAGTATTGGTACCTCATACTATAGCAAATACCCAAAAAACAAGAAAAAGATTTGGAAGAGACCAAAATCAGGGAAGATCTTGTCAACCTGTGCACTCCCGCTAAACTATACGTAGAAATGGACTCAGAGATGTCACTTAGTGAAGGGAGGTAGGTACAGAAGAAATCAACAAGAAAGTAAGAGGAGATGAAAACAAAATTAAGAATCATAAATGTAGTGTGCTTTCACAAGAATCTTTACCTTTATGACTATGAGAGCACTGAGTTATAGAATCCACCAAAAAAAACAGGTCCACCCTGCGATGAAAGCTAGGTTCATTTTCCAACTTCCAGGTAAGAAGTTCAACGACCTGCATTAGAGAGGACAGAATGCTCAAGAAGAGACTACAGGAGGTGACAATAAATGTACTCATCACAAAAGTTGCTATATGCAGAGAGTTATCTATGATGATTATAAGTTAGGTTAAAATGTTAAGTCCTACCTTCTCATTCAACAGCACACATTTCACACACCAACATTTAACTTAATATGCAAGATTCAAAACTCAGGTAAGTAATTCAACCTATTTAAAAAAGAACTTCGGATAAAACATTTGTCTAGACTAAACTGACTTGAATATATAGAAGAAAAGAATGGCTCTGTCGACTAAATCTTGTTAGCTTTCCAAGAAGGCCTAAAATATGAGAAGTGTAGCAAGTTAGATTCTAGAAAAGTCTCTGAGCAGGCAAGTCAAAAGCAGTTGCACTAGTCGTTTTCTTGCTGCTCAGCCCTACCCTTCATTTATCTTTTAGATTTGACAAAGACCAGGTACAAGATATCACCACAATCATTAACCATTTTAGCCAATGCAGAGAAGTCCTTTACTTTAACTGGTAAGTTATTTTAATCATTCAGATCGATATTACATAAATTTCTATGATAAATAAAACAAACTAAAATTTTCAAGTAAAGAAAGTTTGTCTTACCTCTGAAGCCAGCCTCTAACTCAGTTATTCTTGCTGTTAAGTCTTAGTTAAGCCATAGTTTATTAGGTTTGAAAGGAAGTCACAACAGCATTGTTTCTCCTGGTTCATGACACTACCCATAATCCAACTCTTGAAACTTTGGTTAGAAAGAAGATTTTCGCGGAAGAAGCCAAGCTCTAAAAAGCCATTTTGAAAAATTATTCCCAGTTGTACAAGAATGATATCTAATAACAAAAACACACCCCAACTGTTTTTTTTTTGAGATAAAAAACCCGCCCAGAATGTCCAAGGAAATAATTAATAGAAGACACGCATCCCACATGAATCAACGACAATGCGAAAATGACCATAAGCTCTTACACCTTCATAAGGTCATCAGACTCGCCACTAAGCACCTCAACTATTTTGGTCACTTAACCCTCATGCCAGCACTTTTACCTCATTTCATTAGATGAATTGCTAGGGAATTTATTTACTCCTAAAACTTTCATTTAAATGTCATACACTCTCATGTTTTCCGTCAAATCTACACATTGTCTGGTCTTAGCAGACACACCTATTAATGAGAAATGTCAAAACAGAACTTCTAAACACTCACACAGAAGCAAATGGTCAATCAATGACACCAACCATGTCTTGACACACCACCTGTGCACCCATTAACTCCATCAAATAAAAAGAACTAAAAAGGGGAAGGCAAGCAGATGGAAAAAGTTGAACACGAACATATCATGAATCAACTTACATATCATATATCATGACCCCATGAGCACTCCCGATTCTTTTATCAGCACAATGTCACGCAAAGAGTTGAAGAACAGACAGATAAATGCTTTGCATAAAGAAATATTGATAGACCAGGTTGATACTTTCTCATGCAAAGAGAATTTTAATAAGCAATATCACAGAACTTTTTATGAGTAGTCCATAATGACATTTAGAAATTACATGTACAAAACTTTTTGTCATGATAAAAGCTGTTGCAAAATTTAGGCATCTTCAAGTTTGTCCTTGTTGATAATGAAAGAATGAAATCCGGGTATATACCAATACGTGTTACGGGTAAAAAGATGGAGAATGAAGGAAATAACTCTCCCAAAAAAAAAACTGTGGGGCATTACCTGGAATTATTTATTTACCGCAAGACTTACTACTTACTATCTCCATCTTCTAACCCGTAATAGGTATTGGTATATACCCGGATGGATTTCATTCTTTCATTAGCAGTTGACAAAGTTGGAATTATTCTATCTAAAAAAACTCTACTGTCTTTTTGGTTTGAACTGGGTCATATTACAGCACATGAGAGAGACATACACAAGCTGGAGCCTTTGGAAAGTTGATTAGGTCATCAAGAATATCTGGTTGATGAACCCTGCAGTAACTTTTTTTTTGGTGTTTATGGAATGAAAGGAACTGACGATGTTTTGATGGAATATCAACCCCAACCCACACATCTAAATGCCTGTTCTGCTGGATTAAGTTAACTCCTGCAATTAGTACTGACTACTGACCAATTTTTGGAATCTGTAAACTCCCTAGTGATAGATTGACAAAATGCAAGGGGACTACCAAATACTTCTGTTCTTCTGCTTTGTAATTACACATCGTCTTGGTGCTTTATTTAAATGAAACACTATTATTTCAACAAGTTCGTCACCCAATTTTTCATAATACCAAGGACCAACTGAGTTGATATTTTCCTAGTGGATATCAATGCCGAAAACAAATAAACACGGAAACCTTAAAAACTGTAGAAAAGCATGTTATTATATCAGTTGCGGAAGGGAGAAAAGTGGTGCTTACCTCATTAGCAATGCCATACTTTGCACAATCAATTGCTAGACGGGTTGCACGTCCGATACTCTCTTTGGTCCGTGATAATGTTTCTATCATTCCTTCAAAAGCATCACGAGCAACAGCTGCCTCAGTGCCACCACTGAGTGAGCCCCCAGAGGCCCCCAGGCCTGAAATTACTCTCTTCTCCTCATTTTCTTCAGGCTCAGGTGGATTTATCGATGAAAACTGCCGAATCTCAGATAAAGGAGATGAGCGAGAAAATAGAACTTGTATTTCAGGATGCAGCATGCCAGAGCTTAATGGTTGAGAACCAAGAGCTGGATGGGGGCTCCCTCCCTGTGGTTCAGCATAGGGGGCCACAGCAGCAAGGGTATTACCATGAATGCTCTGCAAGTGAGCTTGCCGCCTTTTAGCCTGGGCAGCTGCTATAAGATGCTTCATGGACATATCCTGGTCTAGAACTTTGGAATCTATCAAAGCATTAAGCTTCTCATCTCTCAAAGCATTAAGCTTCTCATCTCTCAAAGCTTCAAGCCTGCTTTTGCCAACAAAAGTGGAACATCACATCAGAAGGAACTGGCAATAAGAGGTATCAAAGAAAAATCAAATATCAAATGTACCTTTCAAACCGTGTAGACATGCTTTCAACAGGATTACCAGGCACATGAGCGGGTTCAGTCATCAAGGAACTAGACTTTGGGGTTGTTTTTTTCCTTTCATTGGTAGAAATTATCTTACTTCTTTCATTAATAGGTTGATCACGAGGAGGATTTAAGTTATCAGCAGCAATAATATAGCCAGTATCAGATTCAGCTACCCATTTTTTATGATCACCCTGAGGTTTACCAGGTAGTTTAGCACCTTTTTGTGGCTCTGAGACTGGTTTGACAGTGAACCCAGGGGACTTTTTGGGCGATATAGTATCAGTTTGACCTTCCCTAGAAGTTGTTTTTGGAGTTCCAAATTTCCCAGGACTACATGAAACACTTGTATCAGTAGGTATACGCTTCTTCTCCACATTTTTCTGAGAAACACGCCCAGAGAGTTCTTTGTGTAATCTGACAGATGGTGCATGCTCCTTGATAGAGCTATCATCAACCGTGCCCGAGTCTTTCACACTCGGTTGGTCATTACTAGATGTTCCAATAGATAGGTCAGGCTTCTTCACCGAATTGGGGACGCGAGAAATAGCATCCCTCTTAATAGATCCTCCATGAATTGGAGTTTTGGGCTCTTCAGTTTCATTATCCACACACAAACGGACAGCTCTCCGCTTAGTAGGAAGTTGAGGAACAGGAGAGGAACTAGACATAGCCTCCATTGCCCGCCGATGGCGCTTTGATGGTGGGAGAATATCTTCTTCACCACAATTATTTGAACCAATAGCACCTTCATGCAATTTCAGCGAAGTGTGATCCTCGGCTTTTCCCAGTGGTATTGATTTTTTAACCTCTGATTTCACCACTTTAGCCTCATCATAAATTTTGCTCGCCATAACAGCATCCATTGCCCCATCAGCACATTTGATCTTCTTAGAAGGATCTGCTATTTCATTGCGTCGCAACATCAGTCCAGGTTCAACTTTCAATTTCTTGCTAGACAACTGAAATTTGTTCTCCTCAATATGGCCGGGAGCAGCATCCACCGTCTCAGGTTTTCTATCGTCCTCTCTTTTTATCTTTTTCCTACCATCGGTACCTGACTTAACCTCAGGCACTAATTTTTTGGCACTTGCTTTTTTAACAGTTGGATCACTGGTAATATCACTAATTCTTTGCATTTCATGTCCACCCCCAGCTTTCTTCTTCGCCAGCTTTGCTTTGTGTCCATTTGTCAGCTGCTTCCGACCACCATCAAGCTGCTTCACGTCATTAGATGATGTAGGAGGAGGAAAATCTGCATCAGGAAAATGACTCCTCTCAGCAGTTCTCAAGTTCTCCTTGTGGATCAATTGCTTCTCACGCTCCTCGGGATCTCTGTTGTCCTCACTTGTGCCTTCTGGATTAGGCAATGAAGCCAACTCCTTTCCTGAATTAGAAATCCCACTGTGAATTGATATCACCTTTAAAGATGAAATTGATGGAGGCAAATTACCCTCTGAATCATGTGAAACTATATCAGCAGTGTCATCTTTAGTCATCGAGCAGCGCTCTAGCCCAGATCCCTCTACAAAGCTTTTGATATCTGTTTCTTTCTTAGACTTCTTATCCCCGTCCATTTGGTCCAACTCGGTAGCAGCAGACACTCTTTCAACAGAAGCTATTCCACAGCCTGGAGCTGTTTTATAAGCCTCATCTCCTGAAACACTGGAATCTTTCTGCTGTAACCCTTCAAATTCTTCACAGATTTGCCTCACTGCTTGGGCAAAATGTTTTACTGTTTTGCCCTGACATCGAGCAGACACTTTATTTTTAACATCGATGGTAAATGCCGTAATATCTGCTGGGGCGACAAATGCTCTGTTGACAGGGTAAAAAAAAGGGAAGGAAACATGTTTCAATGATGAACAAATTTCAGAAAAGGAATGACTCAGGCAGAATATATGGTTTTCCAGACAAGGATATTCAAATTGTAGTCTTCGTCATATTTGTTGCCAAATTCACATAACAATTCCTTAAATAAGCATATGAACACAAAATCATCATATCCAAACCTACTAATCAGGGATGTTGCCTGTCCAAAAAAGGATACAACTAGACTTAAATATTACAGCAATACCACAATTTGACTTTGCTTTAGGCTACTTGAATACGCTACTAAAAATGAATGCACTAAATGGAAAGATCATAAAGCACCCAGGATAATCAAAAATCAAATCAGCATCAGCCAGATCTACTACCAAATATGAAAAAAAACATGTAATCAGATTACTGAAAGAGAAATAAAGATGATATGAATTATCATAATCCAGAAGTAATGACTAAGTAAACCTAAGACAAAAATAAACTTCACTAGTTCTGCTAGGAGAAGAATCTATGGCATTTTCAGAGGTAACAAACACAAAACCTCTCTAACAATGTATGCACATGTTGAATAAGCATTCAACCACGCCCCATGTTTCATATACCTCAGCGAGTGTGATATTTGAAGGTCAACTTAAAAAAATGGTAGCAAAAGTAACTTGATCTGCAGTAGCATGAAAAATGTCCCAGTTTTTTATTTTGAATTAGACCGCATAATTTACAAAGCATCATTCTTTTTTTATTAATGGAGAAAAAGGAATGATGCTTCAGAGTTCAAAAAAAATGTTGGCAGACCATTATATACCTGAAGATGGTAGCAAAGCATGCCTTTTTTCCATCTTTCAATGAAGTCAATCACAAAGGATCTTATAGTGTGAAAGCAAAAATAAAATCCTACAACAAACTATTTATCTCCATGAACAAGCATGGGAAAACAGATGCAGGAAGCACTTACATTTCCTGTGTACCAAAGAACTGGACAAAATATTTTTTGGGATCAGGAGCTCGAGCCCAATCTTCTGGTTTGCTAATCTGGAAAAATTGAAGATTACATAAATAAAACCACAATATAAAGCGACAAGTGACAAGACGACGAGCACCGAGACAACAGCACCAGAACTGACAAAACAATCTCCGAATGTCCTGTACTACCAAAAAGGACAACCCCAAGATTTTACTGAGGGAGGAACAAAAAGCAACGAGTAACATGAGCACAATAAATAAACAAACATTGCATTTAGAAGGTCTGGAACCAATAAACTAACAGTCAACATATAGTGGAAAAAAAAGGGATAGATATGCAAGTTCATGACAGAGTTTTTCTAACAAAATTCATAGTAGAAACAAAATCTCAGGAACGATAGCGATAGGTGCAGTAGAAACGTATAAAATGACATCAACACGAACAAAGGGGAAAGCGACAAGCATTCACGGGTATTTAATAACCATGATAAGAGGTCCTAAACTTAGCAAAATTTAAGATAGACATACACTACTGATTTGTCCTCATCGTTTCAAATAGATCTCATCCAGACCTTCATAAACTGAAACATAATAGACAGCCAACAAGATCCATTATTTAGAGAAACCAATTTATCTCCATAATATATGAACTCATATCCAGTTTTACTGTCTTCTCTGCAACAAAGAAAGAGTGAAACCTAATTCATAAGTCAACCACACCTGATTTCCAAGAGAAATCGTAATAAAATCTCAAAAGCTAAGTCATATATATCGCAACAATCATTCAACCCTCGAGACATATCAACCAAAAGAAACTTGATACTTTTTTCACAACAAGATTCACTCCACACAGTTCAAGAGCCTTTTGACGAGATTATCAATAAGCTCAAGAAACAAAAAACAAGTGACAAACGAAAGATTAAGGGCTTACAGGGTTAAAAACATTCAGATTAAAGCAACATCCTTCACTACATTTAACTGAACACTCGTTCATGAACTTTGTTGTGATTACAGCAAAAAAGGTCTACAAATAACAAAGTACGTTGAGATGACAAACTGATCAGCATTGAAGTTTTATTTACCTTAGCAGGCCAAGCAGGGAAGCCTTTAACCTTAGCAAGGACCAGATCACCCAGACTCAACTCGCTCATCGACTTCACTCCTTTAGCTCCACGTTTACGACCTGGAGCCATTCCTTGATTCTATCAAAACCCTAGATATACTACTCTCCCGCACAAGGGTCTCCTTTGCGTATGTTTACCTCCGATCACAAACAAAGCCGGAAATAGAGCACCTTATCTATACTTCAGGATATTAAGTTTCTATAACTATGCTTTCTTTGTCTTCAGAATTCGATTGAAAGGAGCGTTCCCAATTGATGTACCGAATGAAAAACCCTAGAACTCAGATGAAAGATATGTCGACTTCGCCGGCGGCGAATGGGCTGCTGACGGAGAGCGGGGCATCGGAATCGATGGAGTTGCACACAGAGTTGCTGCTCTCTACATTAGAATTTTGCATTTAGGGAGAAAAAGTGGGTTAGTGTGTGGCGGTGGATGATATAGAGAGAGAGAGAGAGAGAAACGACCGTAGTAATGGTATTGTACGTATATCGAAAGGGAGAGGCAAAAGGATAATAGCTGAAAGAAGAGAGGGTATAATGGGAAGTTCCTATTGCAACTATTGACATGTTATTAGCTTGGATCTTTGGATTACTTGCGTCTTCATTGATCAAATCAAAAGTTATTGTCCAGATCTTAGTAGTACTACTTTTTTTTTACTTATTTGTGTTTGTGTTCATTCTTACACGTATATCTCTGAGATAAAAATAAAATGAAGGAGCAATAAACATGTTAAGTTTACGTTTAAAAAGTAAGAAAACAGATATATTAAATTGTTCAACAATCATATGAAATGGAGAATAAAACTTAAAACTCGTTAGAATACGATTAATAATTAATGTAAGATATTTAAATGGATATAATTGAATTTATCTTCTTACAAAGCATCGAATAAATGAACCGTGTGACTTTAGAAGAAGAGGCAATATATAATATTTTACCTATACTTTACATTTAATTTTAAGAATTTCAACTTATATCAGAGCAGAAAAATTGGAGATGTTGATTAGATGATAATTGTTGCAGGATGAAATTTAGCAAGCTGTCAAAATCAGCACCGCCAATTCAAGTAAGGGTTGTGTTCAGTAGATAAATCTGGAGAAGGAGAATTGAATTATATGAAATTGAATATCATGTTGATCCTTGCTAGCTAAGTAATAAAGACAATGAATGAGATTACAAAAGATATCACTTATTTAGTTAATTCATAGAAATGAAAATTGATTCAAATTAAATCTTAAGAATTTTAATGATGAATAGTGTTTTGATACATTAACAAGGTAAATAAAAAAGGTAAGCGGAAGTATTAAATGACGAAGAGAGGCGGTTCGACAGAAAAGGAATTAAAAACTCATCAAGGATGACTTATTTATCGGCGAAACGAAAGGTTAAATAGTGAGAGTGATTACTTGAATCGATCTAGATTTCTAACATCTCGAAGAACAAATCAAGATAGATGACACTACATTTTTTTCTCTCTTTCTTACTCATACGGTGTACCAACGGAGTTGGTATAAAAAGAGCCCGAGAGAGAAGCAAAATTCATTTCAATATTAATCTAAAATATATCATTTTTTATTTTTTTGATAATCCCAAAACATATAATCCCTATGTCCAACAATACTTGTCCACTATTGATTTTACACACTTCTTAAGAAACTATAAATAAAAGGGTAATTTTACTATATTATCCTTTGAATATAATAAATACAATTTCTTGAAAAATGTAATAAGGAAATTACTACAATTAATGACAAGGGTAAATTAGGAACTAAGTGTAAAATTATGCATTGATTTCATAAAGTAGACAAGTATTGTTGAACATCCCAAAATAGTACTCCCTTTGTCCCTAATTACGTGTCCACTTTTGAATTGTCACGCCTATTAAAAAAATAATAATTGATATAGTGAGTTTATCATTTTACCCCTATTAATTATGAAGTTAATGAATTAAAAACTTAAGATTTTCAAAAAGTTCTACATTTTTAAAGTAATAAATTGAGGGTGGGTATAATAAAGAATTTTTTTTTGTCCTTTTTTGATTTGTCAAAATAGACAACTATTGTTAGACGGAGGGAGTATTATATTAGAGTAGAAAAAATGAAAGTAGAAAGTTGAAACACTAAAAAGTCCTTCAAAAATTAATTAAACATTTCACCTTTACAATAATCAATTCTTTCAAAAGTCAATACATTAATTTTCTTAGTTAATCTCAAGAGTTTTTTTTTTATAGAAATTAATAGTTTGTTTGATATTGTTGTTGAAAGACTAAAAACACTTATTTGAATAAAAAATACTTATTTTAGAAAAAAATAAGATGTTTGGCTAATCAATAAAACTGATTTTAAGCATAAGCAGGAGCAGTTTTTCTGTTGTTGGGAAGAAGTTACAAATTTCTGCTTCTTAAAAAAGCACAAGTAGAAGCAGAAGCAGAAAATTATTTATTGCAAGACCAAAATATCTCTGTCATACATACATATTTACCAATATATCTCCTATATTTATTTATTTTTGTGATGAGATTTTCATATGTACTGATTTAATTTTTGAAATGATTTTTAAATTTATTTTTCTTGATATTTTTAATTATATTTAAATCATCATGTTAATATTATATCATATTTAATTTATTCTTTTACTCATCTATGTATAACATTGATTGAAAATTTGAATATGTACATTTTAATTTAATAAAAACAAAAATTTAATTAAAATTTTATGGAGAAGGGTCTAAAATGCCCCTTAAGTATTTGAGTTGGTACAAAATTACCCTTCATCCACCTATCGGCCCTAAAATACCCCTGACGTCCACCTTTCGACTAAAAATTACCCTCATTGTTAATCCTTTGACTCATATTTGCCCTTATTTTTAATAGCCCCCTTAAAGTAAAATTATTAAATATTTATTTATTATATTGCTTAATGTGATTGGTCCAACTTTAAACCCTTCTCAAATAAATATAAAAATGATATTTTTAAAAAATCATTTTTTCTATCAAACCACTTATGATTCATATTTTGACCCGATACACTTGAAAATAATATTGAAAACATAATTAATTTCATGATATCTTCCTATTGGCCTATTTAAAATCAACCCCAATTTATTATAATGTAACTCAACTCATAAATGGGGATCCAACTAAAATCCATACTTACCCCGACTGATTGTCCATCTAAAAAAATTATTATTTTCATTAATATAAAATTTTCTCTCAATTATCCAAATGTCTTGTTTATTTTCTCTTTTATTCCTTTTTTTTAATCTCTTATTCTTAATTAGGATATCCGGGACTCAAACTTGAAATGAACTCACATATTTATATTCTTTTAATTAGTATTATTATCATGATGGGATGAGGGTGGGGATAAGAGAAATGATTATATTTATTCTTTTATTTTTAATTTTGGGTACACACAAAAGAAAAAAATAATATTTGTACATATTTGCTTAATTAAGTCATCTTTTATTGAACTAATTATTTCTATATGAATGCATTGTTATTTTCCTCCATTTTTTCTCTCTTGTTTGTCATAAAATAAATTTTAAAAAATGGTTGACAAGATCCAAATAGAAAAAAAAATGGAAGAGATAGGAAGTGAAGGGCCGGGGAGAGAGGAGTGTAGAGAGTAGATGTCACGACCCGAGCCTACACTCTAGACGTGGCCGACACTCGAAGACAATTGTTGGTCCCCAAGCGAACCCTCATTCTGGCTGACTACAAGCGGAAAACTGATTCAAGCATACAAAGCTTAAAAACTGAAATAAAAGTTCATAAAACTTAAATACAAACTTTAAGTCCAAAGAAAACTCTGTATAATAAAATATATACAACTCGCCATAAAAAGGCAACTTTAGTCTTTAAAACATTTAATAAAATAAATGATACAGACTTCTCAACTATACTGACTATCTATGAAGCCTCTAGCTAATAAAGATAGAAGTTAGGACCCACGACATCCTAACAACTGATATAAGTGAAAGGTAAATGAAATCCTCCGGAAGTAAGGAGGCTCACCATAGCTAACTCGAACTCTCTGATGTATCAACGAAACTTCTGTTGATGATCCTGAATACATGTGTCTGCATCATGAGAAGATGCAGGCATAATGGCTCAGTACATGGAATATACGAGCATGTAAGAGGAATTCTAAAACATAAACATAACCTTGAAACTTGATAGAAATGAAACATACTTACCTCTTCTCAAACTTACTCAACTCAAGGAATATTAAAGGGTACTCAAAACTACTCAAACTTACTCAACTCAGAAGTACTCAAGGATAAGATACTCAACTCAGAGATTAGATACTCAACTCAAGGATTAGATACTCAACTTCAAAGATATGATACTCGAATTGAAATACTCAACTCTGGATACTCAACTCATGAATACTTAACTGAACTCATTTTAATATAAAGCAGTTTAAAACAAGTGCAATATAAAGAAACAAACTGTTTAAAAATATGTTGTCAACTCTGTGTGTATGCAAGGATACAACATAACTCTGAAATGTATGTAAAAATACAAATAAATTGATGTATATAAAAATACAATAATGGTTGTGGGAGTTTCTCTAACCGACAACCATCACATAAGAGCTATAGTGATGATACATCGATCTACCTCACGCTGCCAGCGCATCCTATACCCGGTCAAAGGTATAGGACCTGAACTACTAATGGATCCACTAGTCTATGTGAAAAGGGTTCATCTAAAAAGTATGACCCTTTTCTACCCATGATGGCTACATGGTTTATGGGGGTTGTGAGTTGTCTGAACTCTCCCCCATATCGGTGCTCAATACTACACCCAAATATACTAGCTCTTATGTTTTAAAAACATACTTCTTTCTACTGATTTGAGATAATTGCTCAAAAACTTAGCTCAAAGGCTATCTTGAAAATCTCAGTTTCCTCTCTTGCTTCATTTAGAAAACAATTACTCTTTTCTGAAAACTAGCCCGAAAGCTCTTTGAAAATCTCAGTTTCCATTCTTATTTAAATGTGAAAATATTTATAAACTCTTTGGGAATACTTAGTCCCCATATACTTTTGAAGAAAAGGACTTCAAACTTTACTCTTTACTCTTTACTGAACTCAAAGCTTTAAATCTTAAAACAAAGTTTAAACATTTGTAAAAGACTTCTTAAGATATGGTTCATGCCGAATTATGGACATGAACGACTTAATGCAAGGTTTTCAATAACCATAGATACAACTCAATACTTGGAACTCAAGAACTTCAATGATACTACTCATTTCAAGAATGTTCAACTCAGAGGGTTCATGTGGGATTATGAGCATGAACAACTCAACTCAAGGACTCAAAGTTACTTCTCTTCTCAAGACTGCTCGACTTATAGGATTCATGCGGAATTATGGGCATGAACAATTCAACTCAAAGACTTTATGGGTAACATGTAATAGTTCCATGCTTAGAAATATAATCTCAAAGGGGATTAGGAACTCAATACTCAAGACTTAGAACTTAAAGATACTACTCCTCTCAAAGATACTCAACTTCTGAAGTTCATGCGGAATTTATGGGCATGAACGACTTGACTCGTAGGTCTACATAACATTATGGAACTTTGTATACAACTCTTCTCTTTCTTTTACTTACTTCCTCAAAACTTAACTCAAATCAATGATGGATATCAAAGGATTCACAATTGAACTCAAAGGCTTTCTTGAACTCTACTCTTAACTCTCTCTTGAATGTGAATTATGAATTCAAGAGTCATGGTTCATGATATGAAGGATCTCATGATGAAAAAGTAGACTCATGAATGCGTTCTCCTTATTCTCATACTCACTTGCTCGAGTCTTGAAACAAGTTACTAGAAGTTGTAAAAGACTCATCAAAAGGACTAAAAGGGACTTTCTTAAAATGTTCGAAAGAACTCTCAAGACTCAACTTTTAACTCTACCTTGAATTTGAATTATGGATTCAAGGTTGTGATTTGTGATAGGAAAGGTCTCATGATGTTTAGGAATGATTGTTGATAGCTAAACATGAGAAAAGTCACGAAATCACCGTCTTGGAACAAGTCCGCGCGCGAAATTAAATTTTGAGACAGAGGAGTCCGCGTCTTACTCGCGACGCGGAGAAACTTTTTGGTCACTGGGGGAGCAAGTCCGCGACACAGACTTACGTACCAGATCACGCTCGACTTTTTCCTTCTCCATTTTTACAGCCCCAATTCGCCTAAATTCGAATATTTTTCTCAATCTCTCTTTAGATTTAGATACCCAACACATGTACACTAGAATCTAACTCTAACCACTCTATAAATCGACACATTAACCTCAAGAACTCCTCAATCTCAACCCAATTCAAGAATGGAAACAAATTCATGACTACATAACAAGAATATCAAAGCTTCATCCTTTAGAATTAAAGCTGAAATTAACATGATTGGCGTGTGGGTGAACAAACCCAACACTATGGAAGCTTACATACCTGAAAGAATTATCCTCTTGAAGCAACTTGAAGGAAAACCTTGGAACTCTTGATTTTCTTGAGCGTAGAATCTTTGNGAACAAACCCAACACTATGGAAGCTTACATACCTGAAAGAATTATCCTCTTGAAGCAACTTGAAGGAAAACCTTTGAACTCTTGATTTTCTTGAGCGTAGAATCTTTGGAGTGAATGAGAGGGTTTTGATTTAAGAAAACTGATTTTCTACATGTTTAGGGCAATTTAGATGACCTCTTAAGGGTTTTCAGGACTAAAATACCCCTACATAAATAAATAAGACGTCGGAATTATTTTCCACCAGGCAGTGAGGTCTGTATTGGCTCCGCGTCGCGGAGCTGCTGCCAGTTTTGCGCGACGTTAGTAAATCAGTCATAACTTCTTACTCAGAACTCGGAATTTAGAAAACTCGGTGGCGTTGGAAAGAGGATTCGAAGGGATTTAGTTTTCTAGCTTGTAGATCACCTAACTCATCCTGTACTAGGAGTTATGGTTGTTTGAAGTTGACCCAAAACTTAAGAAAACTTAATAATGACTTGAATGCTTTTCTCTTGGGTTCTTCTTGGAACTTAAGGTGTTACATCTACTGACCTTAACACTCAAGAAATTTTAAATTCCTTGCAAAAAATCTCACTCACTACAAAGAACGGTTCGAGTCTCAGTTCGAAAAAAATTTCTAGGGTGTTACAGTAGATGCCTAACCTTTTTATAATTTTAAGTTTACTATGAAATTCAAAATCAAGTCAATCATGTGAGCTTATATATTAACCAATTCAAATTATTTTAATGGAAAGAGCCTAAAATGCCCTTAAACTAAGAGATTTGATACAATATTACCCTCCATCCACCTAATGAGTATGATCCGTTAGACATAAGGGTATTTTTGAGCCGAAAGGTGGATGTCAGGGGTATTTTAGGGCAGATAGGTGGATGGAGGGTAATTTTGTACCAATTCAAATACTTGAGGGGCATTTTAGGCCCTTCTCCGAAAATTTTAATAGATATTTAAATTAATTTTAATATTAAAAGTGCATTTGATACTTGTCATTTTTCATAATTTGACTCTCAGAAGTACTTTTTTTAAAAAAGATTAGTCAAACACAATCTATTTATCAAAAATATTTTTTAAATGAATTTCCAAACACAAATTGCTTTTTTTCAAAAGCACTTTTCTAAAAAACTATTTTTAAAAAAGTACTTCTAAAAATAAGTAGTTTGTGTAACAATGTCAATCATACTCTAAATTAGTCGATTCATAAATCACATTCACATGCAAGGAAGTAAAGAATTTAAAAATTCATGTTAAATGATTCACTATGATAAACCACGTTCATATGCAATAAAGAATTATAATATTTAAATTATTTTGTTCGTAAAGCACATTTATATGCAGAGAGGTAAATAACTTGAAAAACTACGTTGAATAATTCATTGATATATAGATCATATTTATATGCAAAAATCAAATGTATTTGAATAATCATTTTTCAAGGCTATTTAAGAATGCTTGTATTGGCAATATAGTGAAAATTCATTAAGAATAAGTCAGATCACTAAATTAAATGCTATTTTCGTAAAATTATGATTTACTTTTTTCTTATCTCTCATTCCAGACATTCTCACGGTATCCACATATCTTAAAGTACAAATAAATGACTAAAAGCTGAAAATATGATTCTCTAAAATCTTTCAACAAGTTGGACGAAGACTAAAAAAGATATGTAATTTTCATAAGGTCAAAAAATTAAAGGTAAGTGCATCAACTTATTCCAACAAGTCAACATGTGTGTTTGAAACACTCCCACAGATATTAATGATATTACATTTGTAGACAATAAATATCGTGTCAAGAAGATAATAATCAAAGCCTAAAAAGATCACAATAATTACATTGTTTATCTCAAATCTAGTGAATGTTACAATCTCTCTAAATTCTCTAATTCTTTTATTTTTTTAAAAAAGTAAATTCTAGTCCCTTTGAGATTGAGCTTGAATTTGATTTTACTTGTCCTAGAATTCTAGGTTTTAAAGCTTGGTCTTAAATCTTTGTTTTGATGAAGTATCTAGAACTGTGTTTGAATCCAAATGGTTGAGCTAAATTTGAATGAACATGAATTTAAGGGTTTTTGCGTTTGATCTTGAATCTTAAAGAACTTGATCTTGATTTGTACTTAAATTTAAGGACCGTTGAGCTTGATCTAAATTTGTATTTGAACTTGGTTGCTTCAATGCTTAAACTTATAGATGTAGCTTGTAGAAAAATCTACGTTGTTTGATTCACGAGCTCTTTCTGACTTCTTATTAGAATTTTGGTCTTCTTTTTATGAATTATGGATTCTCTATTTATAGTTGTGGTGAAGAGATTATTTTCGATGAAGTGGACTTGGTGACATTTGATTGATTATGTTATTTGTGCACATGATTTTTTTTATTGATTTTCAATTTGACTAGGCATATTTTGTCATTTTGACACGGCAAAATTCTATTGACTTTCTTACTTGACTTAATTAACGTGCCACATTATTTGACATGTGTCATCAATTCATTCCAAAAATAAATATTATAAATAGTTAACTCAATTACATTAATTCATAATATTTATTTGGACTAATATATCTTGACTTTAACATAGTTTGAATCATTTGTGAATTTAAAATTCAATATTTTTTTTGCTATTCACAATATTGTCATGATATCATTATTGTTTTGATGTTTCATTAAAAACTAATGTACTTTAAAATTTGAAAAAAGGCATAAGTATTTTCCAGACTATATCTGAAATTTCAGCGACATACATAAACTTAACTAGGGTCCTATTATTCCCTAAACTATTTTATAATTAATACACTCCAAATGCTGACGCAGCATAAAGAGTGCACACTCTCTTGAAGCAAGTGAGCAGTAGAATTTTTTGACACATGACCTTTTTTAATTGGTCATTTTACAATAAGTTAGTACACATAATTAATGTCATTAAAACTTATATATATATATATATATATATATATATAACATTAATGATGAGATNTTATTCCCTTCGTCTTAATTATACAATTCGCGTAAAATTTTGAGAGTTAATCGAATTTGTAATATTTTAAATTTATTTTTTAGTACTATTTAAAAAGGAAAAAATTAAAATATTACTATATAAGAAGAGTAGTAATTATATAGTAATTTTTCAAATAATATATGTTATTCCCTTCGTCTTAATTATAGAATTCGCGTAAAATTTTGAGAGTTAATCGAATTTGTGATATTTTAAATTTATTTTTTAGTACTATTTAAAAAGGAAAAAATTAAAATATAATGAAAGAGGAGTGTATAAAAGTAGGTGGGCCATCTTTGTGCTAGGTGGGCCATCTTCAAAAACCAAATATAAAGTAGGTGGGCCATCTTGGTGCCACGTGTCGAAAGAAGAGTGAATTTTATTCACTCTTCTTATATAGTAATAATATATATATATATATATATATATATATAATTATTTTTATTTCTTTCTTTGTAAAATATTTATTTCCCTCCTCACACTAAATGTTTTATTTTTTTTATTTAATTAATTTCTTATCTTTTCACTTTTAATTTTTTTTTTTCTAAAAGTGTCCATTAATTTTAACATTTAATTTTTTTCATGTTTTATTTGCTTTTTCTTCACTTATTTTGATATCTATCTGTAATTAAATTTTTGAAATACAAAACATTTGGAATTAAAAAAACAAGGAAATCAATAAAAAAAAAAAATAAATAATGAATGAAGGTAAAAAAAATTGGAAAATAAAATAGAAATTTTAAATACAAGACAATTTTTTTTTTAAAAAAAGTTATATGTATTAACTTAAGAAGATTTTTTAAAAATAAATTTAAATTAGAAAAATATCTACACATGGCGACGCGTACAAACGTAGCCAACTTGCCAGGTTTAATGCACCACGTCAGTACAAAAAGTGTATAAAATGGTATTGAAAATGAGTTTGAGCCGGGGGGAGGAGGGGTAATAGGATCATAGTTAAATTAAGGTGTATTGCTTAATTTCAGTCATAGTTCAAGGAATACTTGTGCCTTATCCTTAAAAATTTAATGATTCCTATTGTTATTTATTAATTTTCAGTTTTTTGCTTAGTGCTAAAAATTGGATATACTTAACATAAAAAAAATTTGAGTTCAAATAAAAAAGTAGGGATAATGCATAAGTACCACTGCTCAACTATACCTGAAATCTTAGCGACACACCTAAACTTAATTAGGGTTCTATTACCTCTCTAAACTATTTTGAAATGGAAAAAATACACCATAAATACTAATATGGAATAGAGAGTGTGCACATTCTGTTGAAGGCAATTGAAGGTTACAAAAATAATTAACAATACTAGTGTCAATTTTTAATGGGACATTACTTAATTAGTTGTCTAATTAAATAGACTCCTTCATCTTCTAAATGTTAAAGATGTATTAGAATTAATGGTGACTACTTGCTAACCATTGACGTCTTCTTCGGCATTTTCACTGGCATCTTCTCAGGCGTAGCATTCATATACTATAAACCTTCCCACCCTTATCCAAACCAATCCTTCATTCGAACTTTCTCGAAGATCCACTTCTACCACTCTTTTATATCTTCTTTTTCTCCAATAAAAAAAAATCATTTTTATGTTTGTCTTAAAATTTGGCGTGTCTTTTTTTAGTTTTTTCTGACTTCTAGACATGGTAACTCCTAATTTTTCGATGCTTATTGAATAAGCGTTTAAGGAAAGTGGAGTTTTGGGAAAGATTGAGAAATTGCACAAGTATCCCCTTAACTATACGCGAAATCCCAACGACATATCTTAATTATACATGTGATCTATTACCCCCGAATTATTTTAAAGTGTAATAAGCGCACCCTTTCATGCTGAGGTGGCACATAGACTGTGTTCACTCTCTTAGAGGCCTGTGAGATACGAAAAAAGATACTAAAATCTGATTAATATGGACACGTGTTTATTTTTAATTGGATATTTCATAATTAATTAGTAGAGATAATTAATTAACTTTAAAACTTAAATTGATATTTTTTAAAATTAAATTTCTTTTTTTCTTTATGAAATAGAGTCAAATCTTATCATTTTTCACAACATATTTAAATTGTCAGAGAATTTTTTTCAGTGTTATTCATTAATTTGTATAGTATTGAGAGAAATTTTTTTTCTTTTTCATTTTTCACTCAAATAAATTACTTGAAATTCGCTAATGAGAAAAATATTGCATATTAGGAATTTAATTTAGGTAACATATAAAGAGCATAATATAAATTAGAGTTTTATTTTTTTTATAAATAATTGAATTACCATCCCCTCCTCAATTATCCATGTCATATCCCTACCCCTCCCCCAGCCCCGCCCACACCCCCTCACTCCCGCCCCCCCCCCCCCCATTTCAGTTCTCCTCAACCTCCATGCCTCTTCAGTTCTCCATCAATAGCACTCTCCCTCCTTCTCTTCCCTTACCACTTCAATCAGCCTTTATTTTAACCCAAATTCAATTAGAAAAAATGACCCCAATTTTGAATTCTTCTCGAATTAGAGTTCAAAATTTAGGTAGTTTCTTCAATGGAGATTTTGGACCATGTTTTATGAAATTTATTTGGGTTATTTGGATTGAAAGAAAAATAAAATTGATAGTAGATATTGAATCCGGTGATAGTGAAGGGATAAATTTGATGGTGGGTTATAATTTTCATGGTGATTGCTATGAGTTTTAATGGTTAAAATATGTGGGTTTAGTGGTTATGGAGTGAGTGTTGATAATGAAGAAGAAGGAATCAAATGACATGAAATTATATATATATTTTATAGATCTGATCATTTATTGACGTGACGCTGACATAATGATGACTTGGAGGCGAGTGTGAAACACTTCCCATCATGTGAGTGGCTATATAGGTTTTAGGCTGTGTTAAGGGTGTGTTTATTACACTTAAAAATAATCCAGGGGGATAATAGGACCCATGTATAGTTAAGGTGTGCCGCTGGGATTTCGCGTATAGTTGAAGGGGGTACTTGTGCATTTTCCCAGAAGGATTCGTTGACTGTTAGCGAGAACTAATATGAGTCTGATTCTAAGGATGATGAGTCAGAAACTAAGAATGAAGATGAACTTTCAGTTTCTCGAGCATCTTCTCCTCACACATCAATTGGAGGAAAAATTCTAGCATTTCAACATATATTCTCATTGTTTTTACTTCCCTTGAAAATTAGATCTCATCATAAAATGTTTTAAGTTGAAGTGGAAAAGAACCACAAAAACGATTCAAGTTGCTGGTTTTGGAACTAATAAACCAACAATGTCAACAATTAATGAAAAAAAAAGATTTTAAAGGAAAGAAAGATTTAATGCTTAAAAAAAAGTTACGTGTGTGTAATACACTTTGGGGATACTCATTTGGTTATTTATGCCACATCAACAACTAGAGTGACATTTATTTCATTATAACATAGTTTAGGGGGTAATAGGACTCTATTTAAGTTTAAGTGTGTCGCTGAAATTTCGATTATAGTTCGAGGGAGTATTTGTGCGTTATCCCAAAAGATACTAGTCAAATTTTATTTTGTAATTTAGATATTAACGAATGATATATTATAATTAAATTTTATGTAAATAAAATTATAAAGGATAATTTCAAAAACATCCCTTTTAGGTTTGACATAGTAACACCGACCTCCTTTCAAATTTGCAATATTACACTTATCTCCCTTGTTTTAATTTTTTTGTAACAAAATTTTTAATCTATTTATTATTAATATAAAGTGTTGTAATCTGACTAATTTTCCCTTCTAATATACTTTTTATTTAATTCAATTTTTTAAATAAAAGATATTAAAATTCAAAGAAAATTCTCAAACTGATAATCACTCTTCATGAAAAGAAATACAAAAAAACTATCAGCAAAATTAATAATTGCATCATCGTTCTATGATGCTAGGGAGATATCTTCCCCAATTATGAACCAATGCAAAATTATTATTGGTGCTACTAAGTTCCTATGAGAAAAGAAAATGAATACAAACAAATAAATAAACATAGAAAAAATATCTTGCAAATGGTACATTTTACTGAGCTCTATCTCTTCATCAAACACATGAATGATCGATCATATTACAATTTCTTGAACGTGCTCCTCTTGACTACAACTAAGGAACATGACTATTTATGCTAATAAGTATCTATTTATGTGGAAGATGGACAAATTTTGTAATAAGATGAACAAAATCACTACTCATTAGTTATTAGTTATCTTCAATGATTACCACTTATTATGGACGTAATTAAAAAAATTACTGACAACCAAATTGGGGGTCTGCTCTTTCAAACAGTGAAAATTTTTATAATATTATTATTATCTAATCCAGTGACAACGAAAAAGGTGTTGGGGGGCGTTGGAAAGAAATCAATTCTTAAAAAATATTTGAAAAATCTTTAAAGGAAATATTGATAGAGTTGGTTAATTATTAGAAGAATTTATCACATTAGAAAAGGGTAAATTAGTCAAAATATAATTATTTATAGTAAAAATAAATATTGTCAAAGAATAGTTACAAAAAAATCAAAATAAGAAAAATTTATGTAATATTATAAACCACTGAAGAGATCAATGTAATAAAGCAAAATTTGAGGGGCGTTTTTTTTAAATTATCACAAAGAATAAATATTCACTTTCTATTGCACTACCATGCATATTATACATGCCGGTAAAAATTAGGAGAGGTAGGGTGTGTTTGGTAAAACATTTTTGTTGGCTTAAATATTTTGGAAAATATTTTTCAAATCAATTCATTTTCCTCAAATTTAAAGAAAATGATTTTCCTTTAAAAATTAAGGAAAATATTTTCCAAAACTCCAGTTCATCCTTCTTCTTTTTTTACCCTACCCCGTACCCGATCCTCGCCATCCAAAAAATAAAAAATATATTTTTTGAAATTTTCTTATTTTTTAAATTTTAAATATTTTTTTACCCCTACCCAAACCTGCCCCTAGCCCTCAAACACAAAAAATAAAAAAAAGTTAAAAAATATTTTTGAAAAATATTCATATTTTAAGATTTTTGTACCTCACCCAACCCCTATTCCCCCTCTTACAAAAAAAAATATTTTGAAAAAATATTTTAAATTTTAAATTTCATTTTTTGTGTCACCCCATAACCCTCCCCCCTTCCCCCTCAATGTTTTTTTTTTTTAAAAATATTTTTGAAAAATATTTCAAATTTACAAAAAAAAATTTCATCTCCCCCCCCCCCCCCCATGCCACCCTATGTCAAAAAAATTTAAAAACTTTTTTTTTTGAAAAATATTTCAAATTTAATAATCATTTTTAAAGCCACCCCTACCCCCTCTCCTGGTCACCCTCAATTAAATTATTTTTTTGAAAAATATTTCAATTTTATTTTTCATTTTTAGGCCACCCCCAGGCCAATCTCCATCAATTTTTTTTTTAGAATTTTTTTTCTGAAAAATATTTCAAATTAAAAAAAATTTCATTTTACACGCCACCCCCGTCCACCCCATCCCAGGCCACCCTGTTAATTCTTTTTAAGAAAAATTAGTTTGAAAAATGTTTCAAATTTTAATTTTTTTCATGTTTTATGACACCCCAACCCCTATTCCCAGCCACCACCCTACCCCTGGCCACCCTGTCAATTTTTTTTTTATTAAAATTATTTTTGATGAATACTTCAAATTTTAAAAAATTACCTCCTACCCTAGCCACCCCCCAATCACCACCCCCTCATAATAATAAATTAGATTTTTTTTGAAAAATAATTTAAATTTTTTAAAATTTCATTTTTTACACCATCAGGTCAAAACTTATTTTTGTAAAGAGTATTTTCTAGTCTAAACCTAAAAATAAAATATATTTTCTAGATTTTTTTTTTTCATTCACCAACCAAACATTAAGAAATATTTTCTACTCATCAATCAAACATGAAAAAATAAGTTAAAAATCTACTTGTTTTCTAAGAAAACATTTTCTAGAAAAACATTTTTCATGAAAAACATTTTCCCTCGTACCAAACACACCCGTAGTCTTGTAATTCAACTTCATGACTTTTTCTATACTTCTGAATACCATTTTGTAATTACTTTTCCAAATATTCAATAAGATCTTTGAGCACTTTTTTGATTGTGTGCCTTTTCTTTATCGAGTTAACTAAGTAAAATCACCATTCATGCTTTTTAAGAATTTAAACTTCTTTATTTAATTTTTATTTTGTTCTGAAAGCGCATCTATTAATAATATTTTCATGTTGCTTTATTCTTCTTTTACTTATTAATAGAAGTACATGTGTGACATACGTGTCCAAATACTAGTAATTTTAAAAGAAAAAAAATGAAATTGTATTATCTAAATATTCTTTTTATTAATTTTAATATCATATATACAATAAAATATTATTAAAAAAATTCCAAATTTATTTGAAAGGATGAAATCCTTCAATTAGTTACTAACATATACTACGGTTAATGAAGTTTCTATTTTTTTGTTGTCTTTTCAACAAGTCTTACTTATCATCCCCTTCTCCATTTTTTTTTAATTTTCGTTTTCATTTCTGATAGGGTTATTTTAATACAAAAAGTCCTTACTACTAATGAGGCTATACAATTAGAAGATAAAGAAATAGAAATCTTTCTAAATGTGAACCATTTGATAGACTAGAGTCAAGATATTTATAATTAATTTAAATCATAAGTTAATTTCGATCATATTTACTTTTTTTCGATTCATTTTGTTATGCTTTTGATTAGACTAAAAATAAAATATTGACCCATTAAAGTATAAAAAATAAATTCCTAAGAGGATGTGATCTAGCCATATGATTTTGACTAAAAAAATAGTTAATTACGCTAAACACCAATATTTAATAAAAGTATTTATTCAAGCCTTTGATTAAAACAATAATATATAATTGAGATATGTATTTTTTGAAATAGAAA
This sequence comes from Solanum stenotomum, assembly GCF_019186545.1. Taxonomy (NCBI): domain Eukaryota; kingdom Viridiplantae; phylum Streptophyta; class Magnoliopsida; order Solanales; family Solanaceae; genus Solanum; species Solanum stenotomum. The sequence goes on from NC_064293.1 coordinate 2,533,356, forward strand.
ATGAACATAAATTAATAGAAAAAACATTATTAGAATTTTTACCTAGTTTGTAAAACACATATTTATTGGGACTCTTATATATAACTAACATTCATACTCACAGAGTTGTTAAATAATTAGTCATGTAAAATTATTATCGTATTTGTTTGAAAATATTAAGTCTAAATTTTTAAAAGGGAAAATGCATAAGTATCCCACCAGCCTATGCTCGAAATCCCAGAGACACACCTAACTTTTACTAAGGTCCTATTACCCCCCCGAACTTATTTTATATGTAATATTCTACCCCTTTTTGGCCTATGTGGCACTATCTTGTGGTCCCAGCGCATGTTGACAATTTTTCAAGGATAGTGCCACGTAGGCCGAAAAGGGGTAGAATATTATAGATAAATTAAGTTCGGGGGGTAATAGAATCTTAGTAAAGGTTAGGTGTGTCTTTGAGATTTCAGGCATAGGCTGGGGGGTACTTATGCATTTTCCCTTTTTAAAATAATATTGTAGCCGTGATTTTGCTTCCTCTGCAGTGTATCTTAAAATTAAAAAAAGATGTGAAATCAAAGATAGTAAGAACTTGCCATGTTTATATTTATAATATCGAATAAATAAATACATTACAATGTCTTCATATACATTCTTATCATTAAACATTACATAATTTTTTTCTTAATTTATAACTTAATCATAATAAATTAGTATGATTTAGCATAAATGTTAAATGCGGATGAATTTTCATGTTAGGATATAAAAATTGCAAACGTGATGACACCTATCTTAGTCCCAATCGATAAGTAAGTCAACCAATCAAAATCACAACTTGAAGAATCAAACACACAGAAATAATATTTAAAATTAATATAAATCATAACACAATCTTTTTTCTCATAAAAACTCATAAGTAGTATGCAAAATCCATACAAACTCTTCCCAGAACTAGGCGTCACTAGTACATGGCTCTAGAATCTGAATAAAATTATATAAAACTCTAAAGTGTAACTTATCGTATCCTCAGACCGTCTGACATATGTACAAAATGTGTGGCGACCAATCAAATTTTTTTGTAACACCCAGATCTCGGATGCGCCTTAAATTATATGTGACGTGAAGATTTATGTATCATTAGAATAAAGATTATTTTCTCCTAATAATTTTTTGGGGGGTTATTAAGAATTATTAAAGTATTTAATGTAGGATGGATCTAGCATATTATTTTATTATATTAAAGGGGTTATATTTATCTGGAAATTGGGTTCCTCTGCTAATAAAAAGCTAGGTGTCCCCATTGTTTTCAATATTAATTCACAATGCTCTTAAAGGGATTAAAATTGGAATTCAATGGAATTAAGCATTCTCCCTTTGAGGGAGGGAGAACAATTAACATACAAGTCTCTGCCATTACCCTTTCCATTTCTTTTGTTTGTTAACCACGTGGATCTTTAAATTAGGGGGTAAAGTTAATTCATTACAAAATAAAGTATCTTCTACGAGAAGTCAACAGAGAATTTTTATGATTTTATCTTAGAAAGTTAATTCTTAAATCTCTTCTTAGTTATATATCGTGTTATACGTATGTCTCGGGGAGTTATAATTGATGAATTCCGAAATTTGAAAACGTGATTTAATACATGGTAACCCCAAAACTAGAAGTCTTTAATTGCCGGAATTTATTGAACTTGGAGCCAAGATTAACATCTTGAGGTTGTTTAGAACCCATGAGACTACAGTTAGCTACCAAGCACCAGGGGTATGTAAGTCTTGACCCCCCCTCTTCTTCTATGAACTAATGAGAGCATTTTAAGTGTTTTGGGATGCTGTTCGAAAGTAAAGAATTCAAAGTTAACTGTAATTGGTTGAGCCCTTTTGGGGGTACTTGAGGTGAAGTTGAGTAAAGGTGTGTAATCTTGACCTCAAGTGGGTCATGTGTTCAATTGGGATGTAGGGTGTGGTGATACACCACCACACGTTTATGTGTTTGTTGAGCTTGTCGCTCATGAGCTATTATTGTGTTTGTCGGCATAGTCGTGCTTCTTGGTTAACTGCTTATTTAGCCTCTATATTGTTATTCATTATACATATGATTGTAGAATGAATTAGGCAAATCAGCACACCATGATATTGAAGCAAGTCTAAAGATATGTGAAGCTAAAACCTCTTGTACATGGGTTATTTGATATATCAATACGAATAAAACTTTCATGTTAAACATTAATCACATGACTACATGCTTATCAAATATTATTCATCTATACCTTCTTCCCATTTGAACTTACTTGTTTTCATGTATTCTTAACTATCTTTTAGTATTTACGATATTAATATTACTGCTTCGAATCGAGTATCCATAATGTTTTTCTTGATCGTAAGTCTTTATTTAAATTCCCTAAAAGTCACATGGTATATATTTCACGTGTAATGAGAAAAATAGCCATAATATAGTTACACTAGGATAGTTGATCATATAGGCATCATAGTTACAAGATAAAATAAGAGCCAACACTTGAATATCTAAATATCATGTTAAAGAGGAATGTGTAATACGTGAAAGATAGATGTATATGGCTTGTGAGATCCAAAAGCTCCTTACTTTTTATATGAGAGATATTATAGTTCATAATATACAAATAAATCCCACTCTATAGCGTTGGGTGGATGTGTATAGGTTCATATCGTGCGACGCTAGTATGTGCATAGTACTACCCTTTGTGGCACATAACTAGTTAGCTAGAATGTCATGCACTGGTTACCTTAACTAAAGACCAAGATATGGAACATATGACCTTCATGAAATACATGACCCTCATAGTGATCCCCTAGGGAGGCGTAGCATGGTTCCCTCTAATGAAAGATCAAGATATGGAACATATGGTCTTTAGGAAATACATGACCCTCATAGGAGCCCATAGGGAGGTGTACCATACATTAGATCGTGATGTATATAATTATAAGAAATACACAGATTTAGTGACTTGGGCAACATATGCTATACATTTAACATAGACCACCTTTAGTTGGCCATCTTATGATCATCTGTATAAGATATATATATGCATTGGACAACACCTAGGAGAGTTTCTAGGTGTCTAATAATAAAGAATAACTTCTGGGACACATAGGAAAGTTAAAAAATGTGAAGCTAACAAGGTTATTCGTGAGATGTAGTTTAGACTAGAGTTTATGATAATCCTTGTCCACGATTGCTCATCTTTAATACTTTAAGTATGATATGATAATAAGACTAGTAAATTGTAATGACCCTCTATGTCATTTTCTCCGTTTTTGGTATTTTAAGCGTTTAGATCTCTTATATAGCAACCCCAACTCATTTATGACTTGTTGGGATGGATAGTTTAGTCACCGAGTCGTTCGTTTGTTTTTTATGAAAGTTTTCCTATTTTGAACGGTTGACTTCAGTAATAACTTCATGTAAACGACCTCAGAATGCAATTCTGATGGTTCCACTAACCCGGAACGTCAATTTTAGTCTAGATGAATTCTTTGTTCGGGTCGCAAAGCTTCCAAACTCATTTTGAGCAACCTCTTGGCTTATGGTAAAAAATGAGCCTTAGGTGTGGGACCCACTTTTTATCTAGACGACCTCCGATAGAAGTTTTGAATATCTGTTGAGTTTGGAATGTCAAAATTGGTGGGGTAGCATAGTTTATTTGTGTGCACGGGTTCCAAACAAATTATATGCCCCCTTCAAGGCATTTTGCCAACTCTAAGTTGAGTTGGTGCACCCAACTTTGTTCTTCGTGTTCGTGCGCTTAGAGTCGCGTTCACAAAGAACATTAATTTTAGTCTTCACAATCGCTGGCTTGGCATCACAATCATGTAAACAAGTTTCTTTGGTCTTTGTGTTCGTGGGCTTGGACCCATGCGATCGTGGTTGGAACCCAACCTCTGAGTAATTATGTGACAGTTATATTAGTTTCAACAATATTAGCCTTCATTTCTCTAACACCCTAAAGGCTTCTAGTTAAAACCAAAAGTTGCACAATTTAGAAAATTCAGAATCTGTACAATTTTGGAATTTAAGGACATAGTTTACGGGTCATAAAAGGGAGAATGACTCATGGAAACCATTCGTAGATGGGACTTCAGAAATAGGAAAACGGGTTTGAGATTTATAAGCGAGGTTTATGATTCATAAACCTTTTTATGGGTCATAGATTAGGGTTGCATATCAATCTTCGAAAACTCTGTTTCAGCTTATTTCTACGATCAACCAGGATGGGTCGTAAAGGTAAGTATGAGTCGTAGTTAGGTCTCGTACTTCGAAAGTTCAAATACTTAGAACTTTCCTCTGAGTTCTATGAATAGGGTTCTACGGTCTATAGTTGAAACCACAGACCGTAGATGCCCCTCGTAGATGACCTCCGACAATTTTTAATGAGGGTCATTTTGGTCTTTGCCAATCTTTTAATCCCTATACTACATTATATTTTACTATTCTAAGTGGGATTATGTGATTCCTTGTGACCCTAACCTCTTATCCATTCATAACTCTCCCAAATTAGATTTCTTTCCCTTAAGTCTCCTCTCAAGCAATAGCTAGGTTCCCAGATTCAAGTCTCCATTGAAGGAATTCAAGCTAGAGTTTTTCAATCCATGTATGTGGAATTTAATCAATGAGTATCCATTCACCCATTGAGTCCCAAGTAAACCTCAAATTTTAAAGTTTATGATTTCTACAAACCTAGTTAATTAATTTTAGTTTTTCTCCATGATTAGCCTTCAATTACATGATTTAAATTATAATTCCACGCTTTCAATGGTATTTTCATGAACCCACAACATACAAGTGTTTTTATGATTCGGAACTGTGCTATTTCAGATGCATGTCTCAAGTTATCACATTATCATGATTTAGATGCTTTTAGATAAAGTATTCTTCAGATTATTTTCAGTTGTTATGATTTATGAGCTACTTAGTATTTATCAGTTATTAGTAGGGTACAATATTATCAAATTATTACTATTTCCAGCTTATATATTCATGTTTCCATGTGAGCAATACTTAACATCGAGTGGCTTTAGGGATGAGTGATTCTAGTCAGCATCCGTGAACCTTTAGAAGCAATCCCTAGACCTTGGAACTACGTGCCACCATAATATTAGTCTTTACAGACATTAGCTTAGTGGATCCACATTAGCTCATCTCAGGTCCCTTACCTTGACAATAATTAGGCATCCTTTTGTTCGGTGTGGGTCCAGTACACTGAACTTCATGTAGTATCTCACATGGTTTATGTCAGTTTTAGTATCTCCCACAATCAATCTGTTAGTATTGCGTGATCATGTATTTAGAGATTTCAGTTCAGGTTATTCAATTTTCTTGATCATTGCATAAACATGTTTTATAGATTCAATATGTTTAGACATCATGTTTATGATGCATATTCCTCATATTTAGTACATTTAAAGTAACGACCGCATACTTTCTTCCTATATTATTTGATAATATAGGTTCTGACCTCATTATCTAGCTTGCAGTTAGTATAAATCCAATCAACATTGCAACAATTTTGGTGAGTCCTTATTATCCGAGGATGACCCTTTATCTTTGATTTCAACATTTTATTTTTATTTTCAGACAGTTAGAGTTAGCGAGGGGTTTGTCCTAGCAACTCGTATTAGTAGAGGCTTTTCAGACATTCAGTTAGACTCCGCTCAGGTGTACTTAGATATTTGTCTATTTTAGTTTTGTTTAACTATGCATATTTCAGTTATCTTCAGCTTTCCAATTGTCGATTTTGTATATCTTAGTGTCATTCCATATCGTGATTTTAGCTTGTGGTCACTTGTGACTTTAAGCATTGTGTCGTGTCTCGGGGTAGTCTTGGAGCGTGATAGTTTCTCACTCATTTACTCACATCTACGGATATCTAGAGCTCAAATTTAAAGGTAACTAAGTGGGCATTATTGCAAACTGCTGGGGGATTGTGTTGGGACGTTGCTAGGATCGTTGTTCTCGCATTTAACTCATAAGTTTCCTTTAATATTTCCCCTTTTCAATCCTTTAAGTGTTAATTCTTGAACCTTTGGTGCATGGGCTATTTTGAGGCATATTAAATCTTGGATTTTGTGCCCATTTTTTGGGTACAAGTTTCTTGATCTTGTTGGGACCCATTAACAAAGTCAATTTTGGGATTGTTGCGCAGGTCCCACAATGCCATTTAGGACTTGATTTTGTTTATTGCAATTTGGGTGTGTGTTGTATTAAAACTGAGATCACTATTTTGATAGTGTGGCATCATTCAGAGGTAGCTCAAAAGATAAAAACATTGTTTTAGAGGTTTAGAACTTGTGTGTTTTGCTCTGAGGTAGGCTACGACTTGATATCCTTTGATCTTGCTTGTTGATTATCCTAACATGATAATTTGCTAAGTGTTGGGTTGGTATTTATCACGATTCTTTGTTTTTATTATTATTGAATTGATTTAGCCTTGCTTTGATTGTAGTGAGAATTATTGGATTGATCATGAGTAATTCAACGTTGTATTTTTTCCTATAAGTTGTGAACAAGCTAAAATAACCTTATTATCGATATTATTGACCCTTAGCCTAGGTTGGCGGGTATTTGCCTTTGATGTTTGTTTTTGTGTCCTATGGGTCTAGGTTCGGCAATGAATTGGGTTAGATATCCTTAGAGCTAGGTTGTGACCTTTGGATAACCTTATTAGTAAGTGGGACTAACTAACTACGGTGAGATGACTACTTAGACTCGTTGAGAGATAGTTGACTTGAGGTGCGATTTCGAGAGGGGTTAATTATTATTATTGTTATTTTGATGTAAGATTTTAGATATGCTAGGGTTTAGTATAACTGATCTGATGTAAGATTATGAGAGATGCTAGGTTTTTATGCAGTCATTGCGATGTAAGATTTTGAGATTGACTTGGTTTTTAAGGATTTCCAATGTAAGTTTCTGAGAAGGACTAGATGTTCTGACGTAATATTCCAGATATGTTAGGTTCTATCAAGCATTTATAATGTTAGATTCTAGGAAGGACTTGGCGTTCCGATGTACGATTCTGGGTGGCTAGGTTTTGATAAGACTTTTCATCTTTTGATGTAAGATTCTGAGAAGTAATAATTGTTCCAACGTAAGATTCTTGGAGAGGCTAGGTTACATGGTATTATCCTGACATAAGATTTTGGAAAGGTGTTGGGGTGTGTTGTTGAGTTGTGTCGTGTAGTGTAGCTCTTATGTGTACCCTTCGGGTTTATAGGGGTTCGACTGAGTTAATAAGTATTTGATTGTCATTACTTGCCTTTGTATGTGCCTTCTAGGCTTTTGAAGGTCCAGTTAGGTTTAGATAACTATATTGGTTTCATTGTTACCTTGGCAGCCTTACTTCGATTCATGTCTAGTTATGCATTTACAATTGCCTTACTACCCCATTAATTCTTATTTTATTATGTTACTACAATCACGAGCTCAGGCGGCTTATGATGCCTATAGAGTACTCATTATTTTTCTAATCATGCTACACTCTACATCTTTTTCCCTGATGCAGATTTGAGTGCTAGTTGACCCTGTTGATCCTCCCGCTTCTAAAACTGGTCTTTTGGAGAGTAAGGGTCAACTTATTAGCATCCGTGGTTGACTCGTCTCCTTTTGTATATTTATGACTAGTCTTTTGTATGTCGAGGCATTCTGTATATTTCTTGTTTATGTATGTTTGTCTGTACTTAATCTTTTGTAGTAGTTTTGCACTAGCATCCACCATGTTTCGGGATGAATCTTGTAATTTTGTCCTCATTCGTGGGTTGTATATATGTTACTTCTTATTTTCACATCTTCTTTTTAAAATTGTACTATTATTTTTTTGTCTACTTCTTCTGCTCCCTAGGCCCGTTATCGTTGGTTTAAGGCTGAGGTTTAAATCACCTACTGGTAGGATTTAGTATATGCCGTCATGACCCCAATTTTTGGGTTGTGACAAGTTGGTATCGAGTCTCAGGTTCACCAGTGTTGTTAGTGCAAGACTAATGTCTAGTAGAGTCTTGCGGATTGGTGCATAGACGTTTGTAACTTATCTTCGGGAGGATATGAAATATCTTTAAAAAAATTCTTTCTTTTTTATTCCATATTGTGCGCTCTTAGTTATGTTGGTTTCTGCAATTCTCATTTGTTCCAATCTTTTAAAGATGGTGGGCACAAGAGGTTCCATAGCTGGGGACAGTGCTCTTGAGACGGTAGGTAGAGCCCAAGCTAGGGGTAGAGCTAGAGGTTGATCCTGAGGTCGAGCACGAGCTGCAACACCAACTCACAATCAGGATAAATATGTGACCCCTAATTTAGTTATTGAGCCACACTAGACGTCTATGCCTTAGTAGTCGATGGGGCTGAGACCAGCCCAACTTCCAACCCAGCCTATTGTTGAATCGGGACATAAGAAGACCATTACTAATTATTAGCAATTCTAGGTGGTATATAGCATATCTCTGTTAGTCTAGAAGAGCAACCTGACATTGTGGCTCACTAGGTAGAGGTAACAATTGAGGCCGCCATGACAATAAATGAGCAGAAGATGTTGGGAAGGTTATTGAGATTGGCTACTTCGAGGTCTTCAGGGGCTACATGAGAGGATGCTTATGAGTTCTTGACTAGTTTTCATGAGAGACTTTACACACTAAGTTTGGTTGAGTCTAGAGGGGCTGATTATACTACATATCAGTTAGGCAGACCATCCGGACAATAGTGGCGTATATTCGTGGAGTGTAGACTAGTTAGATCCCTACCACTAACTTGGACGCAGTTCTTTGAGACTTTCTTAGCCAAGTTTATACCTTGTAGCATCAAGGACAAATTGAGAAATTAGTTCACTAGACTAAAGCAGGGTTCCATGTTGGTATTGGAGTACAAGACCTATTTTCACGAGGTCTTTAGGCATGTTACTACGATCCTGCCTACAGAAGAGGAGAGAGTTTGATGCTTTGTTTGAGGCTTAAGACTTGTACTTCGGATTGCTATAGAGTCCTTGACATCGATGGGTAGATTTTTTCTAGATGTAGTTGACCATGCTCGTACTATGGAAGATCTCTATCATGAGTCCCTTGAGGGTAGTGATAAGAGGGTATTCTTTCAGGATAGCTACAATGGATTTGAATCTCGTGGTAGGAGCTTTTTAAGTAGAGATCAACATGCTTATCAACCCAAAGGGAATTCTAGCTGAGTAGTTCATGCATCACTTCAGACGTCAAGAAACAAAGGCTAGGGAAAATCAGATAGTCTTCCACCTAGACTTTGGGGTGATCAAGGCTTTTTTGATTGCGTCGAGTTTGGGCATTATGCTAGAGATTTTCTCAAGCGCAGGGTTGTAGCTCCTTGAGTAGAGGCAATTCTCAGGATCATAGATGTGGCCCTTAGAGTGCTCTAGGAGGTGTGTAGGTAGGTAGTGTATGTGGTAGAGCTGGAGCCCAATGCACGTATGGATGGGTCAATTCTATACATTACCTTCTAGGCCGGAGGCTGAGGTTAAAGCCTCAAATTCAGTTATTGGAGGTGTGATCTATTTTTTCATTAGCTGGTCTTTGCTTTATTTGATCCAGGCTCTACATATACATATTTGTCTATTTATTTTGCTTCTAGGTTGGAATTGCTTTCTGAGCCTTTGTTAGTGTAGTTGCGTGTGTCAACTCCTGTGGGTGATTCTTTAGTAGTAGATTAGGGTGTAGAGCCCGTGTTGTTACAATCCGAGAGTGTGACACTTGGGCTTACTTTATTTTGTTTGATATGTTGGATTTTGATGTTATTTTGGGAATTGACTGGTTATCCCCCTATCATGTGATTCTGAATTGTTTTGCAAGACCATTACCTTAGTCATGCCTAGTATTTCCCCATTTATGTGGCAAGATTCTAGTAGCCGTAGACCAATTGAGATTATCTCTCATATTCGGGATCAAAGATTAGTATCCAACGATTTCTTAGCTTATTTGGCTTATGTTCGTGATGCTAGTAGGGATGGCCTTACAATTAACTTTGTCCCTGTTGTACGAGAGTTTGTAGTTGTCTTTCCTACCAACCTACTTGGCCTTCAAAATATTTATTTTGCTATTGATCTGGAGCCGAGAATTCATTTCACCCTACCGTATGAGACCTTTTGAGCTTAAAGAGCTCAATATTTAGCTTTAGAGTTTTTTTTGGTAAGGGCTTCACCAGATCGAGTGTCTCATTTTGGGGTGCTCCCATTTTGTTTGTAAAAAAGAAGTATGGTTCTATGCATTTTTATATTAATTACAAGTAGCTGAATAGGGTGAAACTGAAGAATAAGTATACTATGCCTTGTATCGATAACTTATTTGATCAACTTTAAGGTGCCACATTGTTTTCTATGACCTACTTTAGATTTGGTTATCATTAATTGCGGATTGGGGTAGTGAGCATCCCTAAGAAAACCTTTAGGACTCGTTATGGCCATTATGAGTTCTTAATGATGGCTTTTGGGTTGACCAATAGCCCAATGATATTCATGTACTTAATGATGCAGTTTTTTGGGACTTATATAGACTCCTCTTGTGTTCATTGATAACATTCTTATATACTCGAGAAGGGGGAGGGAGGAGCACGAGCAACATCTAAGGATTGTGCTCTAGACTTTGAGAGATCAGTGAATTTACACCAAGTTCTCAAAGTTTTAGTTTTGGCTTGAGTCTGTAATGTTCTTAGGTCACGTGGTATCCAAATATCAGATTATGGTAGACACAATGAAGATTAAGGCAGTTTGTGATTGATCTAGGCACACCTCAGTGTCAGAGATTCAGAGTTTCATTGGGTTGGTAGACTATTAAAAATAGTTTATCGAGGGCTTCTCTTCTATAGTATTGTCATTGACTAGGCTAATTAGTTTGGATGTTCCTTTTGAGTGGTCAGATGAGTGCGAGGTGAGATTTCTGAAGCTCAAGGAGTTGCTTTGCCACAACTCCTATTATGACTCTTCCAATTAAGGGCGAAGGGCTTACAATGTATTGTGACAAATACGACGTTGGTTTCAGTTGTATTTTGATAGAGAAGGGTCGTATTTTAGAGTATGCATAGATGTAGCTTAAGGTGTATAAATGCAACTACCCTACTCATGATTTGAGTTAGTGGCAGTAGTTTTCATGCTTAAGATTTGGAGGCACTACCTATACAGAGTTCATTGTGAGATCTTCATAGATCACTAAAGTCTACAGTATATTTTGAGCCAAAAGGACCTCAATTTGAGGCAGCGTAGGTGGATTGAGCTCTTGAAGGACTATAATCTCTCTATTCTATACCATTTGGGTAAGGCAAATGTGGTGGCAGATGCCTTGAGCTAGAAGGCAGTGAGTACGAGAAGTCTAGCCTTTCTTTCAATTTCGAAGAGACTATAAATAGGGACATAACATACTATGTGGTTCGTGTTCTATGTTGTTAGTAGGTGAATGTCAAGTACTTGAGGCTTGATGGTGAGTTTCAGGGATTACCCATTCTCGAGTGAAAGTAGGAGTGGATTACCATGGACTTCATTGTGGGGTTACCGCAAAATTCTCAAGGTATTATTAGTATATGGGTCATCATAGACCGATTGACCAAGTCTACTCATTTCTTGCCTACTTAGTCTTTCTTTAGTGTCGAATGCTTGGATCGTATCTATATTCTTGAGATGGTTAGTCTTCATGGGGTGCTAATTTCCATTATCTCAAATAAAGGCTCTTAGTTCACTTCTAGATTCTTGAGGGCATTCTAGGAGGAGTTGGATACTCGGGTCGATCTTAGCACAATATCTCACCTGTAGATCGATGGATAGTCAGAGCGGACTATTCAAGCTTTAGAGCATTGCTTCAAGCCTCTGTGTTGGATTTTGAAGGTCAATGCGATAATATTTTAGCTTTGGTAGTATTTGTTTATAATAATAGCAACCATTGGAGTATATTAGGCATTGTATGGTAGGCATTATCGATCTCGTGGTTCAAACTTGCTTCAGGATGCTTTGGCTCGAGTTTGTGTTATTCAAGATAGGCTACGAGAAGGTAAGAGTAGGTAGATGAGCTATGCTGATAGTAGGCATCATCCCTTGAGGATTGATGTTAGTGATCTTGTATTCCTATGAGTGTTTCCCTTGAAGGTCATGATGAGATTCAGGAGGCGGGGCAAGCTTAGCCCCATGTATATTGGACTTCTTGAGATTTTTAGAGCGGTTGGAGATGTTGTTTATGAGTTGGTTTTCCACCTGCCTATTTGGCTGTTCATCCAGTTTTCCATGTGTCGATGCTTTGTCTATATGTTCTTGACGAGTCCTATGTGCTTCGGTATGACTCAGTCTAGTTGGATGACTGTTTGACCTTTAAGGAAGAGCCAATTTCTGTTTTGGTTAGGATGTCAAGAGGCTATGCTCAAGTGATATTCATGTGGTTAAGGTCTAGTGGAGATACCATCCAATTGAGAAGACTACTTGGGATCTCTAGCATGACTTGCGAGCCCAATATCCCCACTTGTTCGAGCCTTTAGGTACTTATTCACTGCTTACTTTCAAGGACAAGATTCCTTTTAATAGTGAATGTCCTAATGACCTTCTATGCCATTTTTTCTATTTTCAATATTTTTCGGTATTTACAGCTTTCCTATAGTGTCCTCACATCATTTATGACTTGCTAGGATAGATAGTTAGGTCATAAGGTCATTCATTTGCTTTTTATGCAAGATTTCTTTTTTGAGCTTTTGAAGTTTGAATGGTTGACTTCAGTCAAACATTCGGGTAAATGACTTCAAAAGGCAATTCTAATGTAATTGTTAGCTCTGGACTATCGATTTAAGTTTAGATGGACTGTTTGTTTAGGTCTCGAGCCTTGTGGACTCATTTTGAGCAACCTTGTGGCTTATGGTAAAAAATGAAGCCTTGGGTATATGACCCACTTTTTGTCGAGATGGCCTCTAATGGAAGTTTCAACATCTCCATTGAGCTTTAAATGACAAAATTGGTAGGGTAGCATAGTTTGTTTGTGTGCATGAGGTTTTGAATGATTCCCAAGCCCCCGTTGGGGTATTTTTCCAACTTTAAGTTGAGCTGGTCCATCCCTTGCTGGTGCACCCAACTTTTTTCTTTGCGTCTGCACGCTTGAAGCCACATTTATGAAGGACATTGATTTTGGTCTTTGTAATCGCTTGATTGGCATCATGATCACGTAGAACAATTTATTTGGTCTTCGCTTTCATGGGCTTTGACCTATATGATCAAGATGAAAGGTCAATGGACCCAACCCATGTTTGACCATCGTGACCACGATCCTATGGGTCCTGCGATCTCTATGTGTAAGTATGTCGTTGTACAAGTTTAAACTATTTCATCCTTCATTTGTCACTCATTTCCTCACCTCCAGGAATATTGAAAGCTCAAATTTGAAGGGAATTTAATTATATTGTTAGGAATTGCTGGGGGATTCTATTGGGACATGCTAGGATTGTGGTTCTCACATTTAATCCATAAGTTTCCTTCGATCTCTCCCTTTTTGATTCTTTAAGGGGCCATTTGGTAGGGAGTATTATGAGAAATTGTCCATATATTATGTATGATATTATTTAGTACCATGTTTGGTAAGAATTTAGGCCTATGTATAACTAATCCATGAATTAGTTATACACCCTACATGGTATTAAAAGATGTATTACTAATACCTTCCCTTTGGAGGTATAATAATACATAGGATTTAATACCATGAGATAAGTCTATGTAAAGACAAAAATATCCCTCAAATCATTTTAATCATTTTGTTTTTTTTCTTGATTTTATGTTTTATATTTGTACTAGTAAATTTATTTAAATAAATTAGCTTACAAATCATTTAGAGAGAGTTGTTTGTTACTAAATAATTCAAATAGAAATCAATACAATATTTGAAATATGAGTTGTTTAACATTTACCAATTAAAAAGGTAAATGTGTGTGTGGTTTTCTAATTATTTTTATTTTGAACAATTTATAAAATTGTGTACATATTAAAACTATAAATTGCAATTTTTATGTGTAGATGTAGATGTATTACTCAATTTTACTATTATTTACCATCTTTTCGGTTTTGAAAGTAGATGATTTATCTTTTTTAAATTGAAAATTGACATTTTTGTGAGTGATCAATTTATTAAGATGACAATTATTTATCCTCAAATAATTCAAGTGAAAAAATAACAAACATAATAACACAATTGTTCTTTTCCTAGCTAGTTAGAAGGTCATAAAAAATAATATTGTTTGGTAGTTATGTATCTTGACCCAATTACATAATAATAATTAATGGGTATAATTGGAAATAAGCTTTTTATAAAGTTTTAACCTAAACAAAGGATGAGGTGTGAAACAATGAACCAAACACTTTATAAAAATAAACCCTGCATTACTAATCCCTGCACTACTAATCCCTACATTACTAATCCCCGTGTTACTAATCCATGCGTTATTAATCTTTGTACCAAACGACCCCCAAGTGTTAATTCTTAAACCTTTGGTGCATGGGCTATTTCGATGCATGATTAAGTTTGAATTATGCCTATTTTTAGGGCACAAGTTCCTTGAGATCGTTGGGACCCATTGACTTTGTCAATTTTGATATTCCTTATACGGGTTCATCAATGCCATTTTACAGTCAATTTTAGAATCGATTTCATTTGTTTCAATTTGGGTGTCAAAATGATTGTATTGATAGTGTGTTCACTATTTTGATAGTGTGGCATCATTCGGAGGTGGATCGAAAGAGAAAACACCAGTTTAAAATGTTTGGAGCGCGCACATTTTTTTTCAAGATAAGCTATGACTTACTATCCTTAGACTTGTTCGTTGATTGTCCTAGCATGATAAATTGCTATTGTATTGGGTTGGTATTAAAAATGTTTCCTTATTTTTATTGTTGTTGAATTGTTTTGGCCTTCCTTGATTGTTTCAAGAATTATTGGGTTGATCATGAGTAGTTTGATGTTATATTTTTTTCCCTAAGTTGTGAATAAGCTGCTAGAATGACCTTAGTATTGATGTTATTGAGACTTAGACTAGGTTGGCGGGTATTTTCCTTAGATTTTGGTTTCTATGGTCCAATGGAGCTAGATTTGGGAATATAACACCTCAGATTTAAGAAAAGTCTAGAAAGGGATCTAGTGGGAAACTCACAAGCCAAGACTGGATCATGGAACCCTCCACGAAGCCCCTGACAGGCCGTGAAGGGGACCACGGTCCGTGAGGTGGCTCGTGGCAACTTCCCCATGACCAGATGAGCAGGCGTCCCTCTGATGAGGGCTAAGATGACCCAATGAGAGGTTGATGGGCCGTCAGCTGGTTCGTTGAGTGGTCGTCAGAAGGGGGATTTTTCCCTTTGCCACTAGTCAAGGACCACGACGGCCATAACGACCCATGGTGCCTTTGACGAGCGGTCAAGGCTGCCGTGGTAGTGGCACAATGAAGCCCTAAATCGAGGGCTTTCTCACGATCCAAGTCCACGATTCGTGGTGCCTTAGAGGGACTATGGGGGCCACCTTGAAGCAGGTCACGTCAGTTTTAAGTTAGGGTCTTTTGGGACTTTTCCTTATTATTCTATCCTAATACTATGTCGTTTTGCCCTTACGTAGAAGTCCTATATATGTGTTTTTAACCCCAAATTTCCCCAATTGAAATCATTCTCTCAAATTCTTAAAAGATTAACAAGTCTTCCTCTCAAAATATTTCTCTCTCTAGAAACTCGAAGAAGGAGGGATCAACCTAGGGTTTCAAGTCAAGCCTCTAATTCCTCCATTGAAGGCAAGATTTTGGCATTGAGGTATGATAGTTTTCATCCATGGAGTTCCCAAATTCTCCAATTTACAAAGTTAGAATTCTCCAATTGATTTAGGGTCTTCTTCCATGTCATGGGTTCTTTTCATTATTGATTTACTTAATTGATTTATGTAATTTATTGATATAATTTCATGATTTTATGATGAATTCCCATGAGCCCATTTGTAACCCATGTTTTATATATATTAAAGATTGAAAGTGGGTTTTGAACTATGAAAGGTGAATTATGGAATTTCGCATGTTCTTATGAAATTGATGAGATATGATGTAGGTTGCTTTGAGAGTAAAAGCATATGTGTTGTAATTGTAGCTAATTGTTGTGAAAGGGTTGCTCACATAACTACCTCATGCATGAATGTGAAAGGTTTTCTCACATGAAGGGTTCTAAGGTTGAAAGGTCTTCTCACCTAAAACGAATCAAAGATAAGGAGATATTCTAATGAAACCTAGTTTGGATTGGTTACTTCATTGTACTTTTCCATGGATGACGTATGGCTTAGCTTGGATTGACAATATGACGTGCCATTCCATGGATAATAAAGACAAGTTAAGAAAATGATTTGGCATTGATGTATGATAGTTTTCATTCATGGAGCCCTTTCCTCTATAAAGTTCCTAAATTCTCCAATTTACAAAGTTAGAAATCCCCAATTGAGTTAAGATTTTCTTCCATGTCACGGGTTCTTTTAAATATTGATTTACTTGATTGTTTTATGATCTATAAACATGAATTGAGATAATTACATCATTTTATGATGAATTCCCATGAACCCATGTCTAACCCATGTTTCCTAGATATTGAGTATTGAAAATGGGTTTTGAACTATGAAAGGTGGATATGAAATTGTGAAATTGATGAGATATGATGTAGATTGCTTTGAGAGTAAAAACATATCTGTTGTCATTGTAGTTAATTGTTGTGAAAGGGTTGCTCACATAACTACCTCATGCATGAATGTGAAAGGTTTTCTCACATAAAGGATTCTAAGGTTGAAAGGCCTTCTCACCTAGAATGAATCAAAGTTAAGGAGCTATTCTAATGAAACCTAACTTGGATTGGTTACCTATTTGTACCTTTCCATGGATGACATATGACTTAGCTTGTATTGGTAATATGACGTGCCCTTCCATGGATAATAAAGACAAGTTAAAAAAAGGACTATTTCGTGAGATTTACGCTTAACACCGAGAGGATATTGAGATGAAAGCTCTCCCGTTAGTAGAGGTCGGGTTTCCAGCAGCAATCTCTTTATCCCATACCTATGTGCCCCCATAGGATGATTGGCTTAGATATACATTAACTTGTGGATGTAAGCTAGAAGTTTATGGTCTTACTTTGGCAAGTAGGACACCCCTTTTCGGTGTGGGGTAGAAGCCAGATTCTGTATTGATAGCTCACATGGTCTTATATGTCGGTTAAAGGTAAATATCCCATAATAATAAACTAAGGTTACTTTATCTTACATGTGTTTTAAGATGATGACTATTTGCATTGACCATGTTTTATGACTTATGTCTTTTAACCCTTTTTATATCATGTTTTAGCTTGGTCATTGAATCTCAAGAAGATACCCCTTTTAAGCATGTTTACAAATATTTTATGCATGCCTGTCATATTTGGTACATACTTTGTACTAACACATACTCTTGCCTACATTTCCCCGAAATATAGAGTTCGACCTTATAGATTTGCACTTCCATGGCTAGGAATCTCATATAGAAGATTGAAGTTTTTTGAGTCCTCATATTCTGAGGACCAAACTTGATTTTCCTTTTTCTTTACTTTCAGATATTGACCTTGATGTATGGGCTACGCCCTGATAAAATCTTATGTACTATATGTCTTTGAGATGATGTTTAGATTTTCTCTTTTCTTTATAAAACTTTAATATGTTGAAACTGTCTCTTTATCTCTTATATTCTATTTTCTTGTATGACGAATGCTAAATGGATTTTTACGCCTAGGGGCTACCTTGGGTCGTGACAAGAGTTCATGATGGGTGATCGTGTATTCTTGCGGGTGTCGGCCATAAAGGCGTGATGCGATTTGGGAGGAGGGCAAGCTTATCCCTAGGTTTATCGATCCTTTTGAGATTCTGAGGCGCGTACGAGAGTTGTCTTATGAGATAGCCTTACCTTTAGCTCTTTCCAGTGTTCATAATGTGTTTCATATTTTTATATTTAGGCAGTATTTTCCTGGTGAGTCTCACATGCTTCAGTGAGAGTTGGTTCAGCTTGATAAGACTTTGAGGTTTAAGTTGGAGCCTGTGGCCATTCTAGACAGACAAGTCAGGCGATTGCGGTCTAAGAAGATCTCATTAGTGAAGGTTCAGTAGATGCACCGTTTGATTAAGGAGGCTACTTTGGAGACCGAGGTTGATATGTGGACCTAGTATCCTCATCTTTTTGAGCCTTCAGGTATTGCCTTTGTATTACTTTAACGGACAAAAGTTGAAACACCCTGTGATAAAAAAGGACCAAATAACAACTTTTTAGACTTTCAAGATGCCATCCACGTGGGGCCAACCATGACACATGGAGTGGGCCACGGATCATAGGTGGGTACGTGGATTGGTCCCTTAGAAAGTGTCCAGGTCGTGGACCACGATGAGATCTACAGACCGTATATGGGACCACTCCCCGTGGTTGAGGGATCTGTGGATTGGCCAAAAGTCTATGACCACCACCCACGGTCAGCCAGGACGGACTGTAGGTCAGGCGATGTTCCGTTGACTGGGTCCATGGTTGGTAGGTCGATGGACTGCTGTTAGTTATTTTTGTTTGGGCAGTTAGGTCTTTTTCTAATTAATTAATTCCTATACTATGTCATTTTGCCTATAATTAGAACCCCTATATAAGCTTTTCAACCCCCAAATTAACCTATTTAATTCATTCTTCCAATTTCACAAAAGAAAACCAAATTCCTCTCCAAATATTCTCTCTAGAAATTTGAAGAAGAAGAAGGATTCACCTAGGGTTTCAAGCTAAGGCTCCAATTCCTCCATTGAAGGCTAGCATTTGGACTCANCTATACTATGTCATTTTGCCTATAATTAGAACCCCTATATAAGCTTTTCAACCCCCAAATTAACCTATTTAATTCATTCTTCCAATTTCACAAAAGAAAACCAAATTCCTCTCCAAATATTCTCTCTAGAAATTTGAAGAAGAAGAAGGATTCACCTAGGGTTTCAAGCTAAGGCTCCAATTCCTCCATTGAAGGCTAGCATTTGGACTCAAGGTATGATAGTTTTCATCCATGGATTCTGTTCATCCACGGAGTTCCCAAATTCCTCTATCTCAAAAGGTAGAATTCCCCAATTGAGTTAGGGTTTTCTTTAATTATCACGAGTTCTTATCATTATTGATTTAAATGATTTAATTATGATCTTCTATGCATGAATTGATGAATTGGAATGCTTTTATGATGAATTCCCCTATGAACCAATGTGACCCCCCATGTTTTCAAGTTATGAACTATATGTTGTGGGATTTTGATCTTCAAAGAAGAGTTTTATGAAATTGAGCATGTATAACTAGTTTGACATGTATTTATGATGAAATCCATATCTAACCCATGTTTTCTAAAACTTTATGATTGAAAGTGGGTTTTGACCTCAAGAGGTAAATTATGGACTTATGCATTGTTTATGAAATCTATGCAAATGTTTTAAGGGTGCTTTGAGAGTAAAGTACCAATGATGATGTTGTGTTGTGAAATGATATTCTCACCAAAACACATACTAGCATAATGTGAAAGGTTTTCTCACATAGAAAGGATTCTTAGGTTGAAAGGCTTTCTCACCTAATTGAATCAAAGACAGGGAGTTATCTTAATGAAACTAGCTTGAATCGGTCGTCCAAGTGCACCGTTTCATGAGTAAGGAAGTCAAGTAAGAAATGACTATTCTGTGAGAAATTATGCTTTGCACCTAGTGGATATTGATAGTGAGATGGAAGCTCTCCCGTAGTAGATGCCAGGTTTCCAAAGTAATTTCAAGAGATGGAAGTTCCCCTTTTAGTAGAGGCCGAGTTTCTAGTAGCAATATTCTTATCCCATAACTATGTGCCCACATAGGTTTATTAGATAATGGATCCACTTAAGTTAGAAGTTCAAGGTTCTACCTTCGGCAAGTAGGACACCTCTTTTCGGTGTGGGGTAGACACCAGATTCCATGTTATAGCTCACTTGGTCTTACATGTCGGTTAAGGCTAATATCCCCACAAGTAATAATGAGCTAAGGTTACATCAAGAAGTATCGCATATGAGTTCAAAGGTTTTTAAAGATGAAGTTAGCTTGCATTGACCATGATTTATGACTTATGTTTTGTAACTCTTTCATATTATGTTTAGCTTGGTCAATTGCATGTCATGAAATGAAATGTTCTCTTTTAGCATGATTTAAATGTTTTATGTATGTCTATCATACTTGGTACATTGTTTTGTACTAAAGCATACTCTTGCCTATATTTTCCCATATGTTGGGTCCGATATTCAGGGTGCTTAGTTTCGTGGCTAGAGGTTGATTAGATTGATTCCCGAGCTTTGGTGAGTCCTCATGCTTCGAGGATGGAGTTTATTGTTTAGTTCTATTTGTTGTATTTCTCTTTTGAACATGATATATGGAGTAGGCCCTATTTCATTCTATTGTATTAGATGTCTATGATGAGACAAAAGTTTAGAATTCCACTTTTCATTTTATGAAATGAGCAGAACTTGGACTATTATTTTACTCTTATTGTTCTATTGCTTATGTTATGAGAGCTAAGTGGCTTGTATGGCGTCCTTCGGGGGTTCTATACGCCATGTTACATCTAGGGGGTACCCCTGGGTCATGACAAACTTGGTAATCAGAGCATAATGTTTAGAATGGTCCTAGGATGTCTCATAAGCTATGTATTGTTGGGTCTTGTTCATAAGCACGCCATATTTATGAATGAGAGGCTACCCGATGATTAGGAAACTCCACTTCATACATTACTCTTAAGTCGTGCGATAGAGTTTAACTCTATAAGGTCTCCCTACTAATCCTTATCCTACAGTTTTTAGGATATGGCTACCCGAAGAGCTTATTCTAGAAGGAATGTGAAGGAGAATGTGGAACAAGAAGCTCCTCCCTAAGCTCCTCAAGTCCGGTCGATCCATTGGCCGAACAAGTTTCTATTGCGGAGTTTAGGGCTGCTTTTCAAGTGTTGGCTCCAGCCGTGATGGACCAAGCCAATAGAGAGGTTCTGGTTCCCGCAAGATCAAATGTGAGTTTGGCAGCTTCAAGAGTGAGGGACTTCACACAGATGAATCCTCCGAAGTTTTATGGTTCCAAAGTTGAGAAAGATTCTCAAGAGTTTATCGATGAGGTCTATAAAGTTTTGATGATCATGAGAGTTACGTCGGTGGAAAAGGTGGAGTTGTCCACTTATCAATTGAAAGGTGTGGCTCAAATATGGTACAACTAATGGAAAGAAAGGAGACCGAAAGATGCGGATCCTCTTGATTGGGAGAAGTTTAAGGTTGCATTTCTTGATAGGTTCTTTCCCCTTGAGATGAGGGAAGCCAAGGTGCTTGAGTTCATTAACCTTCGACAAGGAAGTATGAGTGTAAGGGATTATTCTCTAAAGTTCACTCAATTGTCCAAATATGCTCTAACAATGGTTACGAATTCTAGAACTAAGATGAGTGAGTTTGTTTCGGGTGTGTCCGAAATGGTGGCTAAAAAGTGCCGAACCGCAATGCTCATACATGATATGGGCATCTCTCGTCTCATGGTACATGCGCAAAAAATTGAGGAGAAGAAACTCAAGAAAAGGTCTAGAGAGGTAAAAAGGGCTAAGACCGGTGATGGTAATTTCTCTAACACAAGGTCCGATGGACAAGGTCGACCAAGATTCCAACAAAGGTTTTCCGGTCAAGGTTCCTCCAATGCTCCTCCTAAGTTCAACAAAGATAGGGTGTCTAACCCTAAGCCTCAAGGAGGTAATGGTAATGGATCTTCATTTCCTAGGCCTAATTGTACTAAGTGTGGAAGGAAGCACGATGGTAAGTGCCTAGCCAGCACGGATGGTTGCTTCGATTGTGGTAAAAGTGGTCACAAAATGAGGGATTGCCCAATTCTGACGGCTAAAGGAAGAGAGGGCAAGAAGATACTACAAATGGTGCGGATTCCAATGCTCCTAAGCAAAACCACTTTTATGCTCTTCAGACTAGAGGTGAACAAGAGAGTTCTCCGGATGTGGTTACCCGTATGTTAAAAGTTTTCCAAATTGATGTATATGCTTTACTTGATCCCGGTGCTACCTTGTATTTTGTGACGCCATATGTGGCTATGAGGTTTGATGTTTTTCTGGATGTGTTGTTAGAACCTTTTTCTGTCTCTACTCCTGTTGATAATTCTATTGTGGCTGAGAGGGAATATAGAAAGTGTCCATTTTCCTTGTCCCATAGAGTTACTCTTGTTGACTTGGTAGAGCTTGATATGTTAGACTTTGATGTGATTCTTGTTATCGATTGGATGAACTCATGCTATGCTTCTACTGATTGTAGAACTCATGTAGTCAAGTTTCAATTTCGAAATGAGCCTGTGCTAGAGTGGAAGGGGGGAATTATATGCCTAAGGGTCAGTTTGTCTCTTGTCTTAAAGTTAGAAAAATGATTTGTAAGGATTGCTTTTACCATCTAGTAAGGGTGAAAGATGTAGATTTCGATACCCTTTCTCTCGAGTTGGTCTACGTTGTAAATGAGTTTTCGGAAGTGTTTCCAGATGACTTACTCGATATTCCTCCCGAGAGGAAAATAGACTTCGGTATTGACCTTCTCTCTGATACGTAACCTAACTTTATTCCCCCTTATCGTATGGCTACGACAGAACTTAAGAAGTTAAAAGAACAGTTGAAAGACTTGTTGGATAAGGGTTTAATCCGACCGAGTATCTCTCCATGGGGTGCTCCGATTTTGTTCGTTAGAATGAAGGATGGTTCTCTTCGTATGTATATCAATTATCAACAATTGAACAATGTGACTATTAAAAATAAGTATCCACTTCCAAGGATAGACTATTTATTTGACCAACTTCAAGGGGCGTGTTAATTCTCTAAGGTTGATCTCCGATCGGGTTATCACCAACTGAGGGTGAAAGATGATGACATTCCGAAGATGGATTTTCGAACTCGGTATGGTCATTATGAGTTTCTAGTAATGTTGTTTGGATTGGCTAATGCTCCGACGACGTTTATGGATTTGATGAATAGAGTGTTTAGACAATACCTTGACATATTTGTGATTGTGTTCATTGATGATACTTTGATCTACTTAAGGAGTGAGGATGAGCATATTTATCATTTGAGGATCGTGTTGCAAATTCTTAAGGACCAACAACTTTTTGCAAAGTTTAGAATATGTGAATTTTGGTTAAGGTACGTTACTTTCCTTGGTCATATTATTTCGAGTACGGGTATTGAGGTAGATCTTAGGAAGACAAATGCGGTCAATAGTTGGCCTATAACTCTAACTTTCTCGGATATTAGAAGTTTCTTGGGTTTAGCCGGTTACTATAGAAGGTATGTTGAGGGATTTTCTTATATTGCCTCTCTTTTGATGACTTTGACTCAAAAAAAGTCTAAGTTCATATGGTCGGAAGCATGTGAGAAGATTTTCCAAGAGTTGAAAGATAGACTTACTTCTGCTTTGGTGTTGACCTTACCGAAAATGACATATGGTTTTGTCGTTTATTGTGATGCCTCGAGAATTGGGCTAGGGTGTTGTTGCGCCTAAAAGCACACGCAAGTGCAGGTGGTCACTCAAGTAGTACAACGACTCTTTCGAGCCGAATTATCGAACCCAAAGGACTTCAAATCAACAAATAACATTTCTCTTATGTCTAAACTAAATTTACTCGGGTGACAAATAATTTTATAAATTTGTTTGTAACTACTAATTAAAAACTATCAAAAATTAATTACTTTAATTAAACGGTTTCAAACAAGAAAATTTCACAATTCGTAAAGGTATACCAGGGTTGTAGCATAGATCGATCTCCGGTGTAATATTGATTTATCCTAGCATTCGACGGGTTAACCTCATTATGGATTTGCAAGGTTCATTTTATGATCATGATCTCCCGACCTCTAATCGCCTACCACCATTAACTGCCTAACTACATCGTTGAGCGGGGTTAGGCATGAACCAATGATGGAGCATTAAGCATTCATCTTGCTTATTAACCAAGCGTGGTATATAAGTATAAGACTATCCTATATACGAAGCATTCTAGATTTTACCCTAGAATGAACACACTTCCCACATTTTTTGGTCTATCCCTCTATTCATATTCCGAGTTCAAGAGCAAACAACGAGTTTATTTTAATGTTGATTATGCATTAAAATAGTTAAACAAGAATGCAAACACAAATCATAAGATAACCCTTCTCATACTAGAAACAAATTGTATTAAACCAATAACTGTAGCTACAACCCTAGAATAAGGGACTTTAGCTACTCATAACACAAAATATTATCAAATAATGTTTGAGGATCATATAAGGGTTTACCAAAATGAAAGAGTAGAAGACAAACCCTAGAAGGTGTTAGCCAAATCACCCAAAATAATGTGCTCCCGTCTTTTCAAACTTGATAATGATAAAAGTAACACACTTAAACTATTTATAGTCTAAAATAAAACACGTGGCCAATTTCTGGTGTCCAGGTCCGCGTCGCGGACCTGTTCCCTCGCCTATATTTGCACACACATAAACCTCTCCGCGATGCACTCCCATCGCGCACTCCATTGTTAAATGGAATTCCTTTTCTGCATACGCGTATTAGCTCCACGACGCAGAGATGCTTCATCATAGTGTGTTCTCCAGCTTCTTGGCCCTTTTTCTTTGCAACTCCGCCTTCTATTTTCCGACCTCTGTCGAGGTTCCCTATTTTGGCTCGTTCTTCTTTGCTTTTTACCTTGAAACATCTAATCATATTGGTTAGAGTAAGCGATATCAAAAGACTCTCAAAACTTAATTCCGACAACGAAAAATGCTATCAACTTATCTATAAATATGGGATAAATTGGTTATTAGGCGCATAAATACGCCCAAGATCAAGTGTGCACTTATGCAAAATGGGAAAGTTATTGCCTATGCGTCAAGGCAACTTAAAATCCATGAGAAGAATTATACTATTCACGATCTTGAGTTAGCGGCAGTCGTTTTTGCTTTAAAGATTTGGAGACACTATTTGTATGAAGTACATGTAGATGTGTTTACTGATCACAAGAGTTTACAATATGTGTTTAATAAAAAAGATTTGAATCTACGCCGAAGAAAGTGGCTTGAGTTACTGAAAGATTATGACATGAGTGTCCTTTATCACCCCGGCAAAGCTAATGTGGCAGCGGATTCTCTTAGTCGATTATCTATGGGTAGTGTTTCTCATATTGAAGAATAAAAGAAAGAGTTGGTTCGAGATGTTCATAGATTGGCTCGATTAGGTGTTCAATTAGTGGACTCAACCAAAGGTGGTTTTATGGTCCATAATGGTTCCGAATCATCTTTTGTAGCAGATGTGAAAGCCAAGCTAGGTCTTGATCCAATTTTGGTAGTATTGAAAAAGGCGGTGCTTAAGAAATTCGTTGAGGCTTTCTCCCAAGGGGGAGATGGGGTACTTAGATACCAATGCCGTTTATGTGTTCCAAATGTGGATGACTTGAGGGAGCAAATTTTAGTAGAAGCCCACAGTTCGGGATATTCCATTCACCCGAGATCCACCAAGATGTACCGGGAGTTACATGAGGTTTATTGGTGGATGGGATGAAGAAAGATATTGCGAGATTTATGGCTAAGTGTCCAAATTGACAACAAGTAAAGGTTGAACATTAGAAATTGGGAGGTTTGTCCCATTATATTAGCATTCCTACTTGGAAGTGGGAAGACTTAAATATGGACTTTATAGTTGGTTTGCCTCGTAGCCGACGACAAAATAACTCCATTTGGGTGATAATACATCTAATAACGAAATCTGCTCATTTCCTCCCTGTCAAGGTTTCCTACTCGGCGAAGGACTATGCCAAGTTATACTTGAGAGAAATGATAAGGTTGCATGGAGTGCATTTTTCCATCATTTCTGATCGAGGTACCCAATTCACTTCTCAGTTTTGGAAGTCATTCCCGAAGGGGCTTGGCACTAAGGTTAAGCTTAACACGACTCATGTAAGACCATCTAGCCTCAAGAATAGATTCTTATAACGCAACAAACTCATGCACAACTTTTGGATCCACATATATATCAGTTGTCAAACCTAATTAAACATGTGCCCTCACCACAAATGAACACCCTGATTTACTCACACATAATATTTTCATACAAAAATAGGTGCGGGAAGCAATTTCGTTCACACTCTCAAAAGAATTCACATGCCACAACCAACGAACCATAGGCTTGCCCTTAGTGTACTACCTCACTACTTTTGAGCATACGGAAGTTCAAGATCAATTAGGTCTTTTAAGGGTTGAATGCAGGCTAGGAGACGGGTAGGAATTATTTTTCGGATATAAATAGTGACTGCATCCCCAAGCGCTTTAATGCAAAAGAAGCTTCATTTTTGGACCTTCTTTCAATAACCTCCTCCTTAAGCTCCTTTTCTTGGAACCATTGGCCCCTTGTTGCAAAGCATTTACATTCACCGCTTCCCACCATTTTCATTCTAACCTCATTCATCAAAGTTTATTTATTTATTGATTTTTTTTATACGAGCCAAACTTATGCTGGGGCTTACCACTGAACTTCCACTTCTTTCATTCTTGTTCACACAAAACACTTAGGATCTTTTTGATCAAATTTATAGGAAAGATAAGGAATGGATATTAGCTTCAAAATAGGCTACCAATGAATAAGTTCAAGGCTCGAAGGGGTTAACTAGGGATATACATGAAGGTGGGTACAGGAAGGCACAATCAGGGGTATCAAAGAATTGCCTATGTCATTTCCCAAATTCCTAATCCTCTTTTTTCGCTATGCAGACACACCGCGCAAGTTCTGGACCTCAATTAATAGCAAGGAATGCACAAATCTTACACACTTGGCACACATTCAACTCAGAACTGGTCACTATATACTACTTCCTAGTCACTGACACAAATCACACGCCAATTAGAGTCACATAAAAGAGCCTAGATGTCTTAACACAAAGTCATCCAATGTTTTCAACTTTCAATATAATTTAAAGCAGTTGTGCAGCCTTAGCCAAAAGCCAACCCTACAGATCCAAATGACGAAAACTACCCTTAAGACGGTCGTAATCCATCTATCATAACGCGACTTGACTCAACTATGACACTGACTCAACCCTAAGAAACAAAATCTTGTTTTTTTTTCTACGGTTCAACGGGATTGTCCTTGGCTAAAGAACCGAAAACAACTACCAAGGAACCTAAAACAAAATAGCAAACCCAACAAAAACTATTTACACAGATATAGTCCCCCCCCCCCCCCCCCNCCCCCCCCCCCCCACACACACACACTTAAAACTCAACACTGTCTATAGTGTAACATAATTAAAAAAGAAAGCAAGGTAAGGCGGGTGGACTTCCCTAATCATTCATCTATGTCGGCATCACCGCCGGTGCCCTCAAGAGCCAAAAGGTCACACTCCTTTGCTTCAAAATCGGATTCACTATCCAACATAGTTCGCCTCTTGTGCTCATCAGTTAGAACATCATCCCATACGGGTTCTATAAATGCAAGTCCGAGTCCCAGCAATGTCTCAGCATGTTCATTCAGGGGGTACTTCGTTTTAATTTCATCCAACTACTCCTGAGTTGAAGCTAGGCATCCATTTCTATGACGCAACATCTCCAATCCAAACATGCGCACCGTGATCATCTCATCCCTTCTGTTGCGCTATGCTGTAGTGAGGGTGGGTCCATGCATGTTCTTCGGCCCCTTTGTCTTTGTGACATCTAAGGGTGTGGTGAACAGAGGTGCCATGTAGTCCACACTCTCCTCTGGAACTCCAGCTTACCTGCACAAATTAGTAATTAGTCCCCCAAAATCATACCTTCGACCTCAATGTACTCTTGCCTTTCGCATGGCCGATTTCAACACCGCTCCTACATTTATAGGGACATCCTTCATTAGAGCATAAACCAAGCAGACTCGGTCTCTCGTCACATCGGTAAAATACAGCCCTGGTATTAAATAATTCATAACAATTTTTAACCATACCCGGGAATCTCGAATCATGTGAGCATAAGGATATGACTGGTGATAGCCACGATGCCCATGTCGAATCCATTTCGCAGAGGACTACGCCACACACAAAACATGTAGAATCTGCTGATACAGAGGACTGATATTGATCCCCGTGAGCACATCAGAAGGGGCATCTTTAGTCCCTAAGATTTGATTTAGCGCTGCAGGTGTCCGAGGGACCTCTACGCCCCGCACTGTCACAAGTGAGAACGGGCATCGGGATTCCAATTTGCGTAGAATTCCCGCACCACACTAACATTGCACTCTGATGGATCTTGAAAGATGAAACCCATGTGCACCTCTTGCAGGCGACTCATAATGTGTGGGAACTCCCTCTCTAAGTTGACATCATCAAGTATCACATCCGAGAAGTACTTGGCTTCCATGTGTGATTTGTACCATTTCTTGCCCTTTGATGTGACAGTCTTGGCCCCGTAGCGCTGAGTTTGTCCTCTTGGGACTGTGGGTGTCAAGGGAATGGTGATGCCCGTTCTTACTCTCTTACGGCTGCTAGATGCCACCGCTTTGCCCGACCTTTTTGTGCTAGAAATGGTAACCTGCAATCAGACAAAACTTTTATCAATTAGTGAGACTCAATAATGGAGGGCCACTCCACACTTACTCTCGAGCAGAACTTCACAACAACACGGTACTCAGATTTCCCAATGTCATTTTCGGCATATGATTCACACAATTCACCCCAGCCTAAGCATACAAACCCAAACATCTCAGATTCTACTCAAGAATTTGAACCAACGCACATTCTTCTATTTCAATCACTTCCATCATCACCAAATTGATACTCAAGAATTCACAACCCCCCAATTATTAATTTTCCCATACAAAATTTTCCTCATTACAATCATCCCACTGAACTCCAATAGATTTTTCCATCAACCATAGCAATAAAGAAGCAGAAAACCACAAATAGGCAACAATTTAAACATATCACAACAACTCATCCATCACCCGCATAAATACTACCCCTAACTTTTGTGAATCATCCCAAAGAAAGATATAAAAGAGTAGGATACATACCTT
Organism: Solanum stenotomum; assembly: GCF_019186545.1. NCBI lineage: Eukaryota > Viridiplantae > Streptophyta > Magnoliopsida > Solanales > Solanaceae > Solanum > Solanum stenotomum. The sequence goes on from NC_064293.1 coordinate 2,562,413, forward strand.
GCGTGCTTAGACCCACAAAAAGTGATGAACTTAGGGAGAAATTTCCACTTCGCGACACGAATTTGTTCTTGGAAGAAGTTAGGGTTAAAGGGGAAAGGAGAAAAAAGCAATTTAAAATAGAAAATAGGGTTAATGGGATGGATTTGGGGATTAAAAGGGAATGAGTGTTGGGTTTTTACCCAATAAGCCGAGTAAAACCCAACTTTTTAATTGAAAATACCTAAAAAACTCACCAGGTCCGCGACGGGGAGCTGTCGCGGACATGCCTAGATTTTTGCTTCGGAACACGGGAGAATTAATGAAGAGGGGGAACAAGTACACAACGAGGTGAGGTCGCGGACTCCATTGGAAATCCACCCCTATTAATTTAATTCTATTAACTGTTTCCGCAACATAGAGCTATCACGGACTTGCCTTGATGTTTTCACAGCTTTGCTTGGGGCAACCATCAACTGGAAGAAATAAGTCCGCGACGCGCTCCTGTCGTGGACTCCACTGGTTTACTCCCCCCATCTTTTTTGAATTACAAATTATAAATTTTTTGATAAATGAAATACCCTAGAACTAAAATTACACTAAATTAACCTATTAAAACAAACTACAATGCAAATATTTTTGAAATCACAAAGTCTCGGGTTGCCTAATGAGTAGCACCTGATTTAACGTCGCGACACGACTCATCTCCCCCTCATTCATTGCTCAACTCCATACTTTCTTCTTCTCGATCCACTTCTTGTCTGAAATAACGCTTCACCATTTGTCCATTCACAATGAATGTGGATTGCTTTCTTTCATTCCATAACTCTACATTGCCGTGGTCGGTCTGCGCACCACCTCAAATGGTCCGCTCCATTTTGATTTCAACTTACTTTGAAACAACCTCAATCTAGAGTTAAACAGTGATACCTTTTGCCCGGGCTCAAAAAGTCTAGATACAATATGCTTATCATGCCATCGTTTGGTCTTCTCCTTATTGAGCTTGGCATTTTCATAAGCATGGAGCCGAAATTCCTCCAATTCATGTAACTAACCCATCCTTTTTCTTTCGGCTAGTTCCGGGTCCAGGTTCAACTTCTTCATTGCCAGTACGCCTGATGTTCGAATTCAACTGGAAGGTGACACGCTTTACCAAACACCAAGTGATAGGGAGAAGTCCTTATTGGGGTCTTATAAGCGGTCATGTATGTCTACAATGCAGCATAAAACTTCATTGCCCAATCTTTCCTTTGGGCATTGACTATTTTCTGTAGAATCTGCTTCACTTCCCTGTTTGACACTTCTACCTAGCCACTAGTTTGAGGGTGGTATGTTGTAGCTACCTTGTGTCTGACTCTATATTTAGCTAAGATATTCTTCACCAATTGATTTATGAAGTGTGTCCCTCTATCACTGATTATTGATCTAGTAGTTCCAAACTGAGTGAAGATGTGCTTCTTTAGAAACTTCAATACCACTTTAGCATCGTTGGTTGGCAATGCCACTGCCTCAACCCATTTTGACACCTAGTCCACAACCACAAGTATGTACTGATTTCCATTCGATGGAGGGAATGGCCCCATGAAGTTGATCCCCCAGACATCAAATATTTCAACCTCCAAGATGTTATGCAAGGGCATCTCATGTCGTCTGGAAATAGTCCCCATCCTCTGACATTGATCACAACTTTTCACATAACCTGCAACATCTCTAAACAGAGTAGACCAGAAAAAACTTGATTGGAGCACCTTATGCGCAGTGCGTTCACCTCCATGATGACCCCCATATACAGATGAGTGGCAACTATCCATCATTTGTCTCATCTCGGACTCAGGCACACACCTCCTCATCATTTTGTCCGACCCTTGCTTGAAGAGATAAGGCTCATCCCATATGTAGAACCGAGCATCATAAATAAGCCTCTTCTTTTGGTGTGCGGTTGCACCTGGTGGAAATAATCCGCTAACCAAATAATTAACAATGTCTGCATACCATGGTAGTTTTGTCACCTCTAGCGCCAATAATTGTTCATCAGGGAATTCCTCCCTAATCTGACCTAGCTCTCCCACATGTGACGAACTCTCCAATCTTGACAGGTGGTCTGCAATCTGGTTTTCAGAACCTCTTCGGTCCTTGATCTCGATGTCAAACTCTTGCAGCAATAGAGTCCACTTGATTAACTGCGACTTTGCATCCTTCTTGTTGAACAAGTACCTGAAAGCTGCATGGTCAGTATAAACAATAACTTTAGTACCTACCAAGTAAGATCTAAACTTGTCAAAAGCATAGACCAAGGCTAGTATTTCTTTTTCAATCATTGTGTAGTTGGTTTGGGCCGCATCCAGTGTTTTGCTTGCATAATATATTGAGTGAAACACCTTCTATTTCCTTTGCCCCAACACTTCTCCCACAGCCACATCACTTGCATCACACATCAGCTTAAAAGGAAGCTTCCAATTTGGGGAAGTTAGGATTGGAGCTTCTATTACCTTTTTTTTCAAAGCTTCAAAAGCTTGCATGCATTACTCATCAAATACAAATATCAGTTCCTTCTCTAGGAGACTTCACATGGGTCTTGCAATCTTAGAGAAATCCTTGATGAATCTCCTCTAGAAACCAGCATGACCCAAAAAACTCTGCACCCTTTTAACATAAATTGGGGGAGGTAGCTTTTCAATTACTTCCACTTTGGCACGATCAACCTCTAGCCCTCTCTTTGACACCTTATGGCCCAACACAATCCTTTCATTCACTAGGAAATGACATTTTTACCAGTTTAGGACGAGATTAGTTTCCTCGCATCTAGCCAGCATCATGTCTGAATTCTCCAAGCACCTATCAAAAGACTCCCAAAATACTGAGAAGTTATCCATGAATATTTCCATAAAATCTTCAACCATATCATGAAAGATAGTCATCATGCATCTTTGGAAGGTGGCTAGAGCATTGCATAGCCTAAACAACATTCTCTTGAAAGGATATGTCCCATACGGGCAAGTGAATGTAGTTTTTTTCCTGGTCCTCTAGTGCAATCACAATTTGGTTGTATCCTGAATAGCCATCCAGAAAATAATAATATTCTTTCCCAGCCAACCTGTCTAATATCTGATCATTAAAATGAACCGTGTAGTGATCCTTTCTGGTGGCTTCATTCAATTTTTTGTAATCCATACATATTTGCCGTCCTGTCACTGTCCTGGTTGGAATCAACTCATTTTTTTCATTGGTGATCACCGTCATGCCTCCCGTTTTAGGCACACACTGAACTGGGTTGACCCACTTGTTGTCCAAAATTGGATAGACAATACCCGCATCTAGACATTTGATCACCTCCTTGCGCACCACATCTTTCATCACATGGTTTTGCCTGTGCTGCGGTTGCACAATTGACTTGTGCCCTTTCTCCATGAATATCCTGTGCATGCATAAAGTTGGGCTGATGCCATGAATGTAGCCATCTGCCAACCTATCTCCCTTTTCCTCAATATTTTCAGAGATGCCTCAACCTGCAATTCGGACAAGGCAGAGGAAATGATTACATGTAAAGATTCATTGTCACCTAAGAATGCATACCTGAGATGAGAAAGGAGAGCCTTTAACTCCAACTTTGGTGCTTCCTCAATCGAAGGTTTGGGAGGTGGTCCCAGGACTCTGTTTAATGGCTCCACAAACTTGTGAAGCATACTCACATTCGGGACATTTAGGACGTTAGCCAACTCCTGGGCTTCAACATCTCCCTCAATGTCTTGCCTAATTAACACTTTCTCTAAAGGGTCTTGGGCTTCAACATATTTAGCTGCCATTGCCTCATCAATGACTGTAATTGCAGACAACTCCTCATATGTTGCAGGCAACTTCATTGCCTTGTAAATATCAAATACCTCGACCTTGTTATGAGCCCTCATTGTTAGTCTACCGGCCGCCACATCAATTAATACACCTCCGGTTGCTAGAAATGGGCATCCCAAAATAAATGGGACCTCTGGGTCTGGCTCAAAATCCAAAATGTCAAAGTCCTCGGGGAAAATCAGAGTTCCCACTTGAACCAAGACATTTTCAATAACGCCATTTGGCCTTGACACCGAACGGTCTGCTAACTACAACATAATAGTTGTGGACTTGGGCCTTCCTAGTCCCAATTTGAGAAACGTGGAAGTAGGCATCAAATTGATACTTGCGCCCAAATCGCACAAACCTCTTGCCTCAACACATTTGCCAATTTTTATCTGAACAGTGAAACTCCTTGGATGTTTCAACTTAGTTGGGAGCCTATTCTGGATCTTAGAACTGCACTCCTCCGTGAGTGCTACTGTTGCATACTTAGCCAATCTACTCTTATTGGCTACCACATCTTTCACATATTTGACATACTTAGGAATGCCCTACAACACATTAATCAAAGACAAGTTAACATGTACCTGTTTGAGTAATTTAATAAACTTACCAAAACATTCCTCTTCCTTTTGTGTTTTGAATTTCTGTGGGAAAGGAGGAGGTAGTTTTGCTTTTGGTTCCTCATTTACCCTTTGTTCACTTGGTTCTGCTTCATCCACATGTTTTTTTTTCTTTAGCAACTTTTGCCTTTGGCGCCAACTCCTCCAATGGATGACCACTCTGAGTACTCACAACAATTACCTGCTTCAGGTTTGGGTTGATATTTCCTGGCAAACCCCCTTGTGGTCGGGAATTTTGGGCATTAGCAAACTGCTCAAACTGCTTTTCCAAATTGTGAGTCGCCAATTGATTGTTTCGAACATCTGCTGCCAATTTAGCTTGATCCTCCATGATTTATTTTAGCATGTCCTCCACACTCATATCACCTTGCTTGGCGGTCTGCTGGTTACAATGGTTTTGTTGATTTCCACGGCTTTGCTTATGGTACTGTTGTCCACTACTTTGTGGTCTGTATTGGTTCTGTCCTTGATGTTGGTTTTGATTGCCACTCCATGAAAAGTTTGGGTGGTTCCGCCAGCTTGGGTTGCAGGTATTTCCATAGCTCTGGTGATTTCCTCCTCGTTGAGCATTACCTACAAAATGAACAGATTCTGGGTTTGCTCCACATACCTCAGAACTGTGATCTCCACCTCCATATACTTCACACCAAACTTGTGGTTGATGTGCCATATTAACTTGGTCTTGTTGTTGTCCTAGTGACATGTTGCTGAAATGAGTAATCATATTCTGCATTGATGCGATCTGTGCCAACAAAGCTGTCACTACATCCATTTCCAACGCTCCAGCAGTCTTCTTTACGACCGGTTTAGTTCATCCGCCATTCCACTCGGGGTTACCTTGTGAAATTCTACTAAGCAATGTAAACATCTCAGCATATGTCTTCTCCAAAGCTTGTCCACCTATAGCAGAATCAAGTAAAATTTTTGTGTTTGGTTCCAACCCTTCAATGAAGGTATGGAACAACACTTCGTTAGCTTGATGGTGATGTGGACAACTTAACAATAGGGACTTAAACCTATCCTAAGCTTGGTACAAGTTTTCCCCTCCTTTCTGTCGGAAGCTTAATATGTCGCTTCTCAGCTTGGCTGTTTTACCGGATGGAAAAACCTTATCAAAAACTTTCAGGCAAGATCATCCCAAGTTATTATGGAATTTGCGGGATCAGAGTTCAGCCATCTTTTTGCTTCCCCCAGCAGAGAAAGGGGAATAATGTGAGCCTCACATAATCAGAGTTCACTCCAGTTGGAGTGTATGTGTCACTGATCTCGAGGAAATTCTAAATATGCACTCGTGGGTCCTTATGAGATAGACCAGTGAACTACTCGTTTGTGTGCAGTAGTTGCACTATGTTATGCTTCAATACAAATCTCCCACCAGGTGCAGGTTTCTAAATACTTGAGGTAACATTGGTGGTTTGTGGGATTGCCACATCCCTCACTTTCATTTCTGCCATCACTGCCGGTGGGTCTTGATCCTCCCTTTCTTCTGAAGTTTCTGGTTCACTTGCCACAAGAGGAACATGATAGGTGAGTAATATTTTCCTTCTCCGGTAATGAACAAATCTCTCCGATTCAGCTAGAGGCTCTACCACATCCTAGTCATTTTCCAGTGTGAAAACCTGACACAACCTGCGAAATGAAGAGCCAAGATCAAGTTGTCAACACTTGTACAAATAATTTAGACACTTAAAGCTTAGATATCTGCTAATTTTAATGTCCCTGGCAGCGGCACCAAAAACTTGTTGCGCCCAAAAGCACACGCAAGTGCACTGGTCACTCAAGTAGTACAACGACTCTTTAGAGCCGGATTATGGAACCCAAAGGACTTCAAATCAACAAATAACAATTCTCTTATGTCTAAACTAAATTTACTTGGGTGACAAATAATTTTAGAAATTTGTTTATAACTACTAATTAGACACTATAAAAAATTAATTACTTTAATTAAATGGTTTCAAACAAGAAAATTACACAATTCAAAAAGGTATTCCAGGGTTGTAGCATAGATCGATCTCCAGTGTAATATTGATTTATCCTAGCATTCGACGGGTTAACCTCATTATGGATTTGCAAGGTTGATTTTACCATCATGATCTCCCGACCTCTAATCGCCTACCACCATTGACAGCCTAACTACATCGTTGAGCGGGATTAGGCATGAACCAATGATGGAGCATTAAGCATTCATCTTGCTTATTAACCAAGCGTGGTATATAAGTATAAGACTATTCTATATACAAAACATTCTAGACTTTACCCTAGAATGAACACACTTCCCACATTCTTTGGTCTATCCCTCTAATCATATTCCGAGTTCAAGAGCAGACAATGAGTTTATTTTAATGTTGATTATGCATTAAAATAGTTAAACAAGAATGCAAACACAAATCATAAGATAACCCTTCTCATACTAGAAACAAATTGTATTAAACTATTAACCGTAGCTACAACCCTAGAATAAGGGACTTTAGCTACTCATAACACAAAATATTATCAAATAATGTTTGAGGATCATATAAGGGTTTACCAAAATGAAAGAGTAGAAGACAAACCCTAGAAGGTGTTAGCCAAATCACCCAAAATAATGTGCTCCCGTCTTTTTAAACTTGATAATGATAAAAGTAACACACTTAAACTATTTATAGTCTAAAATAAAACACGTGGCCAATTTCTGGTGTCCAGGTCCGCGACGCGGACCTGTTCCCTCGCCTATATTTGCACACACATAAACCTCTCCGCGACGCACTCCCATCGGGCACTCCATTGTTAAGTGGAATTCCTTTTCTGCATACGCGTATTAGCTCCACGACGCAGAGATGCTTTATCATAGTGTGTTCTCCAGCTTCTTGGCCCTTTTTCTTTGCAACTCCGTCTTCTATTTTCCGACCTCTGTTGAGGTTCCCTATTTTGGCTCGTTCTTCTTTGCTTTTTACCCTGAAACATCTAATCATATTGGTTAGAATAAGTGACATCAAAAGACTCTCAAAACTTAATTCCGACAACGAAAAATGCTATCAACTTATCTATATATATGGGATAAATTGGTTATTAGGCGCATAAATACGCCCAAGATCAAGTGTGTACTTATGCATAATGAGAAAGTTATTGCCTATGCCTTAAGGCAACTTAAAATCCATGAGAAGAATTATCCTATTCACGACCTTGAGTTAGCAGCGGTCGTTTTTGCTTTAAAGATTTGGAGACACTATTTGTATGGAGTACATGTAGATGTGTTTACCGATCACAAGAGTTTACAATATGTGTTTAATAAAAAAGATTTGAATCTACGCCAAAGAAGGTGGCTTGAGTTACTTAAAGATTTTGACATAAGTGTCCTTTATCACCCCGACAAATCTAATGTGGCAGCGGATTCTCTTAGTCTATTATCTATGGGTAGTGGTTCTCATGTTGAAGAAGAAAAGAAAGAGTTGGTTCGAGATGTTCATAGATTGGCTCGATTAGGTGTTCAATTAGTAGACTCAACCAAATGTGGTCTTATGGTCCACAATGGTTCCGAATCGTCTTTTGTGGCAGATGTGAAAGCCAAGCAAGGTCTTGATCCAATTTTGGTAGAATTGAAAGATGTGGTGCTTAATAAATTCGTTGAGACTTTCTCCCAAGGGAGAGATGGGGTACTTAGATACCAAGGTCGTTTATGTGTTCCAAATGTGGATGACTTAAGGGAGCAAATTTTAGAAGAAGCCCACAGTTTGCGGTATTTCATTCACCCGGCATGCACCAAGATGTACTGTGACTTACAAGAGGTTTATTGGTAAAATGAGATAAAGAAGATATTGCGAGATTTATGGCTAAGTGTCCAAATTGCCAACAAGTAAAGGTTGAGCATCAGAAATCGAGAGGTTTGTCCCAAGATATTAGCATTCCTACTTGGAAGTGGGAAGACTTAAATGTGGACTTTATAGTTGGTTTGCCTCGCAGCCGACGACAACATGACTCCATTTGGATGATAGTACATCGAATAGCGAAATCTGCTCATTTCCTCCCTGTTAAGGTTCCTACTCGGCGGAGGACTATGCCAAGTTGTACTTGAGAGAAATGGTAAGGTTGCATGGAGTGCCTTTGTCCATAATTTTCGATCGAGGTACACTTCTCAGTTTTGGAAGTCATTCCTAAAGGGGTTTGACACTAAGGTAAATCTTAGCATGACTTTTCATCCCTAAACCGACTGGCAAGCGGAGCGTACGATCCAAACTTTGGAAGATATGTTAGGGCTTGTGCAATCAATTTTAAGGGCAATTGGGATGACCATGTGCCATTGATTGAGTTTTCTTACAATAACAATTAACACTCAAGTATTAATATGGCTCCATTTGATGCCTTATATAGTAGAAGGTGTAGGTCTCTTATAGGATGGTTTGAGGTGGGTGAAGTTTCCCTAATAGGTCCCGAAGTGGTACAGGAAGCCATGGAGAAAGTTCGGCTTATGAGGGAAAAGTTGAAAACGGCTCAAAGTCGGTAAAATTCTTATGCCGATGTGAGGAGAAGTGATTTAGAGTTTGATGTTACCGATTGGGTTTATTGAAAATATCACCCATGAAGGGTGTAATGAAATTTTGTAAGAAGGGGAAGCTTATCCCTAATATGTAGGCCAATATCAGATTTTGAAGCGTGTTGGTAAGGTTGCTTATGAGTTAGACTTGCCAAATGAGTTGGCAACGGTACATCCTGTTTTCCATGTCTCTATGTTTAAGAAATATGTTAGTGATCTGACATCTATAGTTCCCCTAAAAGTGTTGGGAATTGATGATTGTCTTTCTTATGAGGAAGTTTTGGTTGAGATTCTAGACCGGCAAGTCAAAAAGTTGAGAAACAAGGAAATAACATCCGTGAAGGTTTTGTGGAGGAATCAATTAGTTGAGGATGCTACTTGGGAGGCCGAGGCGGATATGAATTCTCGATATCCTCATCTCTTTCCTTCTACTCCTATTCTAGCTTGAGGTAATGAGTTGCTCTTAAGTTGTCCTTGTTTTGGGAGTCATGTGTTTTTATGTGTTTCCATGATTTTCTTATGTGATACATGTTCATGAAAACTTGTGTTTGAAAGAAAATGAGTTTATATGATAGATTTTCCTCATGTTGTTGTGCATTGGGTATGAGTTGCCTATAGACTTCATGAAATGAATTGATGAACATGCATTAGATATGCTTTTTGAGAGTAAATTGCATATGAGCTCCATGAGGTTGTGTTAAGCATGCTTTTAGCTTGGAAAAAGTAGTTCCTTCTTGAAAATGAGTAATGTTGAAATTTCAAGTATATTGGGTTGATAGATGTAGTTCCTACTTCCTTATGATGCATTTGAGTATGATGAGCTTGGATTTGATGTTTCCTTCTTATTTATGTGCATTGCATGCATAATGGGCTGATAGAGTTCGTTTCACCCCTCTTATGATGTTTTGAGAAGGTCCTAGTTTGGAGTCGATAGTTCCTCCTTGGTTGTATGCATTGCATTGTAGGTTGGATTGTTAGTTCCTCTCCTACTCTTCTAGAACCAGCATAAATCTCACTCGAGGATGAATGATCCCAAGGGAGAGATATTGTAACACCCCGTATTCAAAAAGGACAAAATAACAACTTTTTAGACTTTCCAGGTGGCATCGACGAGGGGCCAACCACGACCCATGGTCTGGGCGACGGTCCGTAGATGGGTCAGTGGATTGGTAGGTTCGGTGGACTACTATCAATTTTTTTTTGGGCAGTTGGGTCTTTTCCTAATTAATTAATTCCTATACTATGTTGTTTTGCCTATATTTAGAACCCTTAATAAGTTTTTTCAACCTCCAAATTAACCCATTTAATTTATTCTTTCAATTTCACAAAAGAAAACTAAATTCCTCTCCAAATATTCTCTCTCTAGAAACTTGAAGAAGAAGAAGAAGAAGAAGAAGAAGAAGAAGAAGAAGAAGAATAAGGATTCACCTAGGGTTTCAAGCTAAGGCTCCAATTCCTCCATTGAAGGCTAGAATTTGGACTCAAGGTATGATAATTTTCATCCATGAATTCCTTTCATCCATGGAGTTCCCAAATTCCTCTATCTCAAAAGGTAGAATTCCCCAATTGAGTTAGGGTTTTCTTCAATTATCATGGGTTCTTATCATTATTGATTTAAATGTTTAATTATGATCTTTTATGCATGAATTGATGAATTGCAATGCTTTTATGATGGATTCCCTTATGAATCCATGTGACCTCCATGTTTTCAAGTTATGAACTATATGTTGTAGGATTTTGATCTTCAAGGAAGAGTTTTATGAAATTGAGCATGTATTACTAGTTTTACATGTATTTATAATGAAATACATATCTAACCCATGTTTTCTAAAACTTTATGATTGAGAGTGGGTTTTGACCTCAAGAGGTAAATTATGGACTTATGCATTGTTTATGAAATGTATGCAAATGTTTTAAGGGTGCTTTGAGAGTAAAGTACCAATGATGATGTTGTGTTGTGAAAGGATATTCTCACTAAAACACATACTAGCATGATATGAAAGGTTTTCTCACATAGAAAGAATTCTTAGGTTAAAAGGCTTTCTCACCTAATTGAATCAAAGACAAAGAGCTATCTTAATGAAACTAGCTTGAATCGGTCGTCCAAGGGCACCTTTTCATGAGTAAGGAAGTCAAGTAAGAAATGACTATTCCGTGGTAATTTATTCTTAGAACCGAGTGGATATTGATAGTGAGATGGAAGCTCTCCCGTAGTAGAGGTCCGGTTTCCAAAGTAATCTCAAGAGATGGAAGTTCCCCTTTTAGTAGAGGCCGAGTTTCTAGTAGCAATCTTCTTATCCCATAACTATGTGCCCACATAGGTTGATTAGCTAGTGGATCCACTTAAGATAGAATTTCAAGGTTCTACCTTCGTCAAGTAGGACACCTCTTTTTGGTGTGGGGTAGACATTGGATTCCATATTATAGCTCACATGTTAGTTAAGGCTAATTTACCCATAAGTAATAATGAACTAAGGTTACTTCAAGAAGTATCGCATATGAGTTCAAAGGTTTTTAAAGATGAAGTTAGCTTGCATTGACCATGATTTATGACTTATGTTTTATAAATCTTTCATATTATGTTTAGCTTGGTCAATTGCATGTCATGAAACCAAATGTCCCCTTTTAGCATGATTTAAATGTTTTATGCATGGCTATCATACTTGGTACATTGTTTTGTAATAACACATACTCTTGCCTATATTTTTCCCAAATGTAGGGTCCGATATTCAGGGTGCTCAGTTTCGTGGCTAGTGGGTGATTTGATTGATTCCTGAGTTTTGGTGAGTCCTCATGCTTCGAGGACGGAGTTTATTTGTTTAGTTCTATTTGTTGTATTTCTCTTTTGAACATGATGTATGGGCTAGGCCCAATTTCATTTTATTGTATTAGATGGCTATGATGAGACAAGAGTTTAGACTTCCGCTTTTCGTTTTATGAAATAATCTTGACTTGGACTATTATTTTACTCTTATTGTTCTATTTCTTATATTATGGGAGCTAAGTGACTTGTATGGAGTCCTTCAGAGTTATACACGCCATGCTACATCTAGGGGGTACCCTTGGGTCGTGAAAAAAGTCCTTTTAGTGGTATTTGTTATAATAATCATCGGGGTCATTTTTGTGTTTTATGCGTGCTTTTCCTATTTTTCCTCTTCCTGTAGCTTCATAGTAGCTTGTGTGTAGTTTTGGGTTGGGTGGCACGCTCCTTGAGGTGTTCGATTGAGGTTGGTGCAAGTTTTGAGTTTTAGAAGCTTAATGCTTGAAAGAGTTGACTTAAGTCAACATCTGGAGATTCTGACATCGAATCAAAATTTTGTCAGTTCCACCAACTCCAAAAAGGTCATTTTGGTCGAGTGCGATGATTGATTCAGGTTTTTAGGCTTCTGTTTGGAGTTGGTGCAACTAGGCGTGTTAGCCTTTGAGTTTTTCCTTAAAGTTTGTCTTGGGTCAATTTTCTTGGTAAACATGCTCAGAATCAAATTCCGCTGATGCAGTTAGCTCCAGAGTGCCAAGTTTGGTCTAGAATGACCTTTGGTTTTGTTTCTGAGGGTGTCGAGGTGAGCCTTTAGCCTTTTGGCGTTTTGTTGTGTTTCTTTGTTGAAGTGTTGACTTTGGTCTGCATTTGGATGGAATAATCTCAGAATGTTATTTAGTCAAATTTTTTGAGTCCGGAATGTAGTTTCCAAGTGGTTTTCACTTTTGGTTTACATCGTTTGGACTCCGAATGAATTCTGTGGGCTTGTTCGAAGTTTTTGGATAGTTAACCTTTTTCTGAAAATATTTGCTATTTGGTGCTTCTGCTTAATCGAACCCTTGATCTCTTAAGCGAAGTTGGCTTAAGCGACCAAGGGGCCACTTAAGTGAACAACATTTGTGGGACGAAGGTCGCTTAAGCGACCAACCCTTGGCTTTTGTGAAGGCCACTTAAGCAACCAAGGGGGCCACTTAAGCAAAGGGTGACTCTTAGGTGGGGTTCACTTTTGCGAAGCCTCTGGACACTTAACCGATGTCCGCTTAAGCGAACTTTTGGCCGCTTTTTGCGAATATCCCTGGGATTAAATTCCCATTCTCTTCCTTTATTTCTAAAAGAAAACCCATCTTCTTGAGAGCTCTACCTCGGGCACTTTGAAGCAAATCTTGATCATTTTCAACCATTACAAGGTATTTCTCTTCATTTCCCTTTCTCTACTCTTTAAAGTCTTTAATTTTGTAATTCCAATTCATTTCCGACCTTAAAATCCCTAATTTCTAAGCTTTAAATTGTAGTGATTTGGCCATTTGAGTTCCAAATTAAGTCCCGTTTTCGCTCATCTTTCAGGCATATAATTTTTATTTTGGGGAGGACATTATGATGGTTATCTTTTCATATTTCAGTTGCTTTGATTTGAGGGTCGATTTTTAACCCAATTTTGATCCGAAATTTGGGTATAGTTGGATCTATATTAACTTTCTCTTTGTGTTCTTCATAGCTTGGCAGCAATTTGAGCCTATCTGGAAGGGAAAAACGCCCTAGTTATATTTTGTGTGCGGCTTTTAGCCTAAAGGTATGTTATGGCTTTTTTTTTCTTACACTCGGCTTAGTTGGATTAATTTTATTTGGGTAGTATTGCATGATTTAGGTTGAACCCTTAGGTTGTGTTGAGCTTTACTAATCCTTGGATATTTATAGCCATAGGTTGGGTTGTATAACCAAAGCTTTAGTCAGAGAATCCTTAGTTTAGGTGATCCTTGTGTGAGAAGTATCCTTAGACCTTGCTTCTAGGTGGCGTGAAACTTATGATTGTATGGTGTTTGATTGGTTTGATTGATGGTATGGATCTTTGAGTTGTGATTATGGTGGTTTATTAAGCTTTTAGGCCTGAGGCCATAAGCTTGGATTGGCAGGGGCACCCAATTAGTACTCTCGTGGTTTGACGGGTATTCTTCTCAATTCTGTGTGCATGATATGACCTGATTGTGATAATGCTTTTGAAGAGTGTCTACTTGATTGATTTTCGATGAAAATGACTTGGTTTATGAAAAGGAAATTGACCTTAATGAGTGGAGGTCCTTGAAACCTGTTTTGGCTTAAAAGTTGTAAAAAGTCACTTTTTCTTGATTATCGTACCTTTCAACTGCCTTAAATCTAATGAGCTTGATGTATCATTTCGGGCAGCCCATTAGCTTGGGCTTGGGCTTGGGCTATAGTCTATCTTTTAGATTTACATTGTAGATAAGCTCGAAGCATCATCCTGGGAGGCCAACATATACAAATATACGGGTTATAGGTAAGCTCGACGTGCCATTCCGGGTGGCCCGTGGATACATCTATCTGGGTTATTGGCTTACAGTCAAGTTTGAGGCACTATTCCAGGTGACTCAATTTTTTTTAAAGGCGTAGGAATTTCCCTTTCTTGGAGTTTAACATTGTATGATTGCATGAGTTAGTTTTGAGTGTCCTAATTGTTTGATTTTATGTGGAATTGCTTGGTATTACCTGCATGTTCTCTATTATATTCTTGTTATGCCTTAGTTTCCCTTGACTTGATAGTATCATTGTGCTTCTTTTATATATTTGATCTTTCTGAGCTCGGCCGGCCTATGATGCCTACTATGTACCCTGTGTTTTGGTACTCATACTGCACTTTTGCATCTTTTTCTAATGCATCTCCCAGTTCGAGCCACCCTCAATGAGTGTCCGTATCTCCCTTAGCGATCGCAGACTCAGATTTGTGGTGAGCTCCCGACGTTCAGAGCCTTGTTTTGAACTTTCTTTTGTACTGACTCTCATTTTATATTTTGTACTAGTCAGTTCTCTGTATATATTTATGGCTTTCTGTTTTTCGTAGCTCCTGTATAGGTGACACCAAGTCCGGGATTGGTATCTTGTGTTAGTTTGTATTTTCGTCACTTTTTGGCCTATCTTGTACATTTTGGATAGTACTATAGTTATATATATATATATATATATATATGATCCTTTTTTCTATATACATTATCCTTGTCTTCCGCTTTTAGTTATTTATGTTTTATATAAATTGTGTCTACCACATCTTGTTATTTGGATTTAGGCTTGTCCACTCGGTGGTTTGTAGTGGACACCATCATGGCCCGAATTCGGGTCGTGACACTACCAAAGTACCTGAATGAACTCCCTTTTTACCAATTCCAAGGCTCTTTAAAGATAAGTAATCAAATGTAACTTCCATGCTCAAATCATCATAATTCTCAAACACCAACATCAGAATCACGACACACTTTTTACACATTCAGGTAATTCCTGTCATAATAAGAACGTACTAAGCTGAAACTCCAGCTAATCCAAGCTCACAACCTCAAGCCTAACAATCAATATCAATGCAATTCATAATCTCAAAAGTACCAAAGAAGCCATCAAATAATCCAAACCCAAGCAACCATACGACTATCTAAATTTCACGCCACCTAGGAGTCATTTCTAAGGATACTAAATGATACAAACAACAAGGATCGACCTAGACTAACGCTTTTCTGGCTAGAACTACACTAAGTAACCCAACAATGACCATAAGACGACTAAGGATCAAGTAAGCCTAAACTAATCCTAAATTCCAACCTATCATGCGATACTACTCAAAATATAATCAACCTAATTGAGCCAAGTCTACGAAAATGGAAACTATAACCTACCTCAAGGACAAAACCTCACACAAACGATTACTTGGGTGCTTTTTCCTTCAGAAGAGCCTGGAAACACTGCCAAGCTATAAAAAATGTGATGGGAACACAAAAACAAGCACAACAATACCCATATTAATATAAAAATTTAAAATCAAAACACAAACCCAAAAATGCAACCATGGGACCCACACAAGGAGTCATAAAATCAACTCTGTCAAAAGGTCCCAAACTGCTTAAGGAAGTTGTGCCCCTAAAATGTGCACAATTCGTGCAAAGATAAGCTAAAATATAGCCCCACCAATATTTAGCTCACAAAGGAAAAAATGGCGAATTAAAGAGGAAATTACGGGAATTACAAAGGTTAGCAGAAAATTCGACGATCCCAGTATGTGCCACACAATTCCCTAATGCCACCCAACAAAAATCACAAAATTCCACCAAGATTTGGTCTCAAAATCGCCAAAACACTATCTCTTGATATGAATAATTACATGCTAAAAACTTACAACTGCCAATTAATTGGCCTTCACGAATGTGGTTGCCTCCCACAAATGCGGTGTCCAACAAAGATGATCCTTCACAAATACGGCAAGAGGCCAGTGGGAGTGAAGGCTTGGGAAACTAACCCTTCACGAACATGGCAAGATGTCCGCAAACGCGAAGGTCTGGAACGCAACCCTCCACGATCGAAGTGAGACCTACGCAAATGCGGAGGCCACAAAGATTTTTCTCCATGAACGCGGCCAAGGGCCCACGAATGCAAAGAGGTAGCACTACATCAGCAGTTCATTAAGAGTGAAAAATTCCCCGATGAGGGCTCAAAATTTGTTCAGAAACCCGTTGACGCAAACAAACTATGCTACCCTGTCATAAATGACATTCCAGACTCAACGGATTGACGAAATAACCAATGGAGATCATCTCGTAAAAAAATTGACCAAAGTTAATACTTACCAAGAAATACCATATAAAATGCCAAAAGCCACAAACTCATCACGAAAGCTTCGGGAACCAAACCAAAGGTTGTTTTAGACCAAACTCAAAATTTCAGAGCTAATCATGCGTTTATCAAGAATGTTGACCAAAATCAAACTTTGACCAAAATTTCAAAGCTAAAACGCCTAACAGTACAAACTCAAAATAACAACCTAGAAACCCAAACCAACTATCCCACTAATCAAAATTACTCTTTTGGAGTTGACGGAACTGATAGTTACCTCATCCGACCTCAGATTCTCTGGATGTTGATTAAAGTCGACACTTTCACTTGAAAAGCCTCCAAAAGGGCAAAATCAACTTGAAACTCACCCGACCACCTCGAGAAGCATGCTACCCAACCCAACACCACACAAAAACTACAAAAAAAAGATACGAAAAGGGGAAAAATAGTAAAAGTATGAAAAAACACATTAATGACCTTGAGGGTCATTACAACTTGATACATATTTCTTAAGTTGAACTTCTTACTAGTCTACTAGCTAGCTAGTTTGGATCATATATGGCGCCCTTGGGGCATTCTATTTGATTGTATCGAAAGGCCCAATGAATTGGAATTTCCCTATTGGTCCAGGTCATTTCGGAGCAAGCAGTTCATTTATGATGAATATGATGAGCTTCGAGAATCTTCACTTCTTGTATATAAAAATGTTAATTTGAAGTGTATTTTTGTAATGTGATATTAAGTTGTTGTACAAGTGAATATTTGTTAAATAAATGTTAATGTTCATTCATACTCAAAACTTAGGCTTTCATGTATTTCTCATTGCAATTTACAACTATAGAATTATCACCTTAAGTAGAGATAGAAAAAATAATTTATTTGATTGGAGACCAATATATTGGTGAGTGAAACTGAAAGAATGGAGCATGAAATAATTCAGTTAATACACCGCCCAATAACCATCCAATAATTACCAATTCGAGACCAGGGGCGGCTCAACGTAATCGGAGGCCTAAAGCGAAATCTTAATTAGAGGCCTAAAATCTAAATAAACTTTACATGCATTTATTTTAAAAAAATTTTCTTACATTTTTAAATGCAAAGTATTACTTAATTTTTTTTTTATATATGTAAATGATTTAGTCGATTTCTTTTTCAATTATTAGTTTTAAATAAGATTTTATTAATTCAACATTGAAAAATATTATTTTACTCGGGCAATCATTATATGAATTGTTAACATAGTTCTACAAGTAATAAGTTGACAAATTTCAAATAAATATAAGAGTTAGAACCATAGCTTTGATGAAGTTGATAATTTAGTTACCCCACATTTTACTATGGTTGTTGTAATGCTTGAAAATCTAAGAATAAGAAATGGAAAAAGAATTTACAATTCAATTTATTCAACACTTTTCGACTATTAATTGATATTTTTGACAGAATATTACTCTAACTTATCAACAATTTAAAGAAGAGAGTGTAAAAGGAGTTAAAAAAGAAAATAATGTGAGTATTAGTAGAGAGAGTGTAAGAAAATAAAACAATATTTTCTTGATTTCTTCTATTTAAATGGGGTTGAAGAGAATAAAATAATAATTTTAAATATATACTTTTTATCATAAATAATCAATATTTTTTCTATAAAAAATTAAAACATAATTTATTCTTGGTAAAAAGTTGAGGCCCCCTAAAATTGGGGGCCTAAGGCCAATGCCTTATTAAATTATACATAGAGCCGGCCCTGTTCGAGACCGAACCCAAAATATTTTATTGATTGGCTAGAGGATTAATATATTTAAAAGATGATATTTGATAAGTTAAACTGTTAAGCATATTCATCTGTTTGATAAGAAGCCCTACAGAAGTGAACCTCTATGGCGAGCAGAGGTTGAAGATGAATGAGTCGCTTTGACATGCTCTGTTGTTCTCTATTAAAGATCATTTAATGACATCTTTTAATACATTAAATAATTGGAAGAAACTAATATTTAAGAAGGAAAACTAACACACATATATATATATATTATATATAACCACAAGAATGATTAAGGTAATGAAGTTAAAACTAGAGGGAGGTTCGTAAAATTATCCCTAGATTTCAAGATAGAATAATATCCTACAAGGATACTAAAGAAGATAATAGCCACTCTAATGAACCTAATTAATGACCCATTACGTTTGTTCTTAACATAATGCCAAAATCCCTGACCGAATATTGAACCATATATATGATTTAATAATGTATATATAGATTAGATTAGATTATTGAATAAGGCAATATTAGCACTCTAATGAACCTAATTAATTACCCATTACGCTCGTTCTTAACATAATGCCAAAATTTCTAACCGAATACTGAACGATAGATAGATATAACTTAATAAAGCAACATGGGTTGTGTTGCACTGGTGGGAGTGTTTCACCCTTAACTAGAGGTCTTGGGTTCGAGCCTTGGGTATGGAGAAAATCCTGTTGTGAGCGCTACCCCCGAATGGGCCCTGCAGTGTGCGATTCAAATTTAGTTGGAGCTCCAACGTGGGCTCCGAACACCGGGTGGAAAACCAAAAAAAACTTAATAATAATGTTTTTACATTATACATTAGATTTCATAATAGAACAATATTCTACAAGTGTGCTATGGAAATAATATCACGCCAATGAACCTAATTAATGAGCCATTTCATTCGTGACCAAACATTGAATCATAGATATATCAGGTGAATGCATATGACACTTACCATGAACAAGTATGTTACCATCATTGCCAATCTTATCTTATTAAAATAATTTAAAACGAGTATTTTATGGATACATTCAATGAATTCATTGTATTAAAATTAACAATTCCAAAGTATATCATTCCTTTCAATTAAACACTCTATATATATATATCATTTTTCCTCATGATCACTTGTCTTTCTACTGTATTATTTCTTAGTCGTTCCCTCTATCCGTTTCTTCATCATGTGGAGAAAAAATCATCTGAAATCTATTAGAAAGGAGAAAGATGAAGAATACGCATTAGGAAAGAAACTAGTTGTGACATCTCTAAAAGATATTCAACTCCATTTGAAAGTCATCGTACTTTTCACAACTTCCTTCATGATTTGGTTTCTTTTCCTCTTAGTATTTTCGCCCAAAAGAGTATCAAATCCAATCCGAGTATTCCTCTCAACTCCTCCAGCAGAATGCAAAGACAATTTCTCTGTCTACATATACAATCTTCCATCCAAGTACAATTTTGATCTCTTGAGAGATTGTACTAGTTTGAATATCTACACAGATATGTGCCCTCATGTTACAAATAATGGTCTCGGAAGTCCACTCCCTCAAATGGGTTCTAGTTGGTTTACCACTCATCAACTCATCGCTGAATTGATCATTCATGCTCGAATTCAGAACCATCCTTGTCTTACAGAGGATGCACATAAATCAACTCTATTTTATGTTCCTTTTTATGGGGGCCTCCATGCCTCGAGCAAGTTTCGCGAGCCAAATTATACCACCCGTGATGCATTGGCTGTCGAATTGGTGGAGTATATACAAGAGCAAAAGTGGTGGAAGAGGAATAGTGGTAAAGACCATTTCATGGCTTTTGGAAGAACTGCTTGGGATTTCATGAGGAGTGATGAAGTTGCCGATTTCGGTGCGAACAAGTTGTTGAACATGTCCCCTGTGAAGAATAATATGTCAGTACTTGTTGTTGAAAGACATCCTTGGGAAGGACATAATCAATATGGAATTCCTTACCCCTCGTATTTCCATCCATCAACCTCGTCTGAGATGGTTGAATGGCAGAATAATATGAGTTATATAGATAGGATTCATTTATTTTCATTTGTTGGGGCTCCGCGGACAGGAAAGAAAAAAGTTGTGACGAGAGACAAAGTCATAAAACAGTGTGAGGAGTCAAGTAAGTGTTTGATTTTGAAATGTGGACATGGACCAAGTAAATGTCACAACCCGAGAGAAGTTGTTAAAGTGATGATGACATCTAATTTTTGCTTGCAAGTCTTAGGTGATTCATATACTCGACGTTCTACCTTTGATTCCATGCTAGCTGGATGTATCCCAGTTTTCTTCTCAAATCACACCGCCTATTCACAATACAAATGGTTTTTACCTTCTGATCCTACCACATATTCCGTTTACATTGATTTAGAACGAAATCATAGCATAAGAATTGAGGAGGAGCTTCTCAAAATTCCAATGGATGAGGTAGAAAGAAAGAGGAGGACTGTCATAGAATTGATCCCAACGTTCACCTATGCACACCCTAATTCTACTTCATATGGATTTAAGGATGTTGTTGATGTTGCCCTGAAAGCACTCTCCGATCACGTTACCTCACTGTTAAGATCACCTACCTTGCTAGATCTTCCTTAGGATATACTAAATTGGGAATGTTTGATAATTAATTCTAAGATGTAGTTTTATGCTCGCATTTCTTTAATTTGTATATTTTAACAAGTTATAAATAAATAAGCAGCAGTATAATACAATTATTATGATCGCAGCTCAGAAGAAACAGCTCTAACGACTATGTTGTGAAAATATTGTGGATTAACTGGCACACAATCATAAATAAAGAAAATAGAGAGAAAATAACACAAAGTTTTAACGAGGTTCCGCTAGGCCTAATTCTCCAAGTAAAAGCAAAGAAAGTTTTTCACTCTGAAAGAAAAGGAGTGTATAGGACTACATTATCGATCATATAACACAACTATTTTTCATTATGCCCAAACACCCTGAATATTAGCAGACATAAGACAACTTTTCATACCTAAATTTCACCCATTTGGTCTCATACCCAAATTTGATCACTTTCCCCCTAGGCAGCAAAGTAAGCCTCCTTATAGTATGAAGTTTAAAATCATGAAAATTAAATATGTTACAACAAGATAATATGATAATGTAAAAGTTATTTATAATTATAATTCTTTTAATTTTATTATTTATAATAACAATTTTTTCCAGAATATATATATTTATATTAAGTTTATTTCTTCCCATAAATTATTGATTAAACATCTAAATGAGTTACATTTTTTTTTATTATAAAGTGTAAATGTCTACATGAAGTGATAACATATTGAATTGTCTACCGTGACTTGATAAAATTTAGAATTTTCCACATGCAATTATTAGTGTACAATACATTTATAATAATTAGTGTGTTTAAGAACTTGACTGATCATGAGAATTTTTACGTTTATTGAATAATTTTAATTTTGAAAATAAGTGTAATGTCTCCTTATCCAAAATTCCATATTTTTCACTGTATCTTTCATTTTCAAATTGTACCCTAAATTATTTATATTTATAAAAATGACATAATTTAAATTATATTTCATGTATTTTAAAGAAACTTATCACATTCAAACAACCAAATATTATTTGCAAAAATTATAATCAAACACAACTCTAATATCAAAAATTCAAAATAAAGTGAAAAAAATATTTATACTAATTATGTAGTAGCTCGTATATGAGATATAATATATGACATTTATATTGAAATATTACTCTTTTAAAATATGTTTCATAAAATGAGCCTTATGCTCAAATTTATTTATTTTAAAAGCTGGATGATTTTGTTTGTTTCTAGAAATTGAGGTATTTTTTAAAAAATGTATACATAAAACAAAAAATACAGAAAAAATGAGAATGGAGATGCGGGGTATCGATCCCCGTACCTCTCGCATGCTAAGCGAGCGCTCTACCATCTGAGCTACATCCCCAGTTGGTTTATGATTGTAAATAGTAAATATAGCATAATGTTGTTGAGGAGAAATGTGATAACGAATTTATGACCACTCGTATGTATTCCCATCTAACTTGCGCTTGAAACATCCCGCGAAAGGCAATTTCCCATTGTGATAAGATCAAAAGAGTATGGAAAGTGTTGCACCAACAAATAGAATGGCTCACTCCATTTTCACTCCTCTCAAGCCTCTAACTACCACTCCCCGCCCTCTTCTTCCCCACAACTTTCCACCTCGGTTGCCTTTATGCAGAGCAGCTAATATTAACCGCAGACAGTTGATCGCTGAGACTGCTGCTGCCATTGCCCTCCCTCCATTACTAGGAGTTAGCCTCTCTCCTATCCCTGCTGCCAAAGCTGAAGAGACTCCTCTCTCTGAATGGGAAAGAGTTTTTCTTCCTATTAACCCTGGTGTCGTCCTTCTAGACATTGCTTTCGTTCCAGACGACCCCAATCACGGTATGTGGGTGGGAAACTAATTAGATTTTGCTTTGCTATATATCGACGAAACCTCAAAATGCAAATAATTGGATATAAAATTTGGATGTGGGAAAAGTTGATAACAAAGAAACTTCATATAACGTGTTGAAATACTCTTAATAATCTGAGGTTTTTTGGGAAAAATTGTATGTTTTAACTGTCTATACTCTGTTCACAGTCTTTGTTTGTAATTTGGAGAATTCAGCTTTAAAAGTGCTACTCAAATTTGAATGATGGGCTGAAATATTCATCTTTCAAGATAAATATGTGATACTTCATTGTATTTTAGAACAACAACTGGATAAGAGATCTTCTTTAAAAGTTGGATTAATTGTGACCTAAGTATGCTCAAAGCTCTAGAATGCTGCGGAAATTGTTAAAGAATTGTTCTCAATTTAGCTAACTGATTGGAGGAGTTTAAGTAGTTCTTCTTAGGATAGAAGAAATGCTGAAGTTTAAATCATCGCTTTGAAGATAGAAGAATATCCAACAGCCTTGGGATCTAATGCGCGCAATGTTTAAGAATTGTACTAATCCATACAGACAATAATGACAAATCAGCTAATATATATACTTTTTGAAACTCAAAGCATCTAATATAGTAAGCATTATTGATAGGTTGATGGTGCTGTGCATTGAGTTTGAGGTTTGTACTTAATTTGGTTAAAAGTGATAAGATATCATCAAGCACAACCTCGCTGTTTTGTGCTTTTATATTTAAGGATATTTTCTTGATTTAGTTGAATAATGACGGGAAATCGTCCTTTGAAGATATTTGTTTACTGCACAGCCGTGTGTTTTACACATTGAGTTTAAGATTTGTGCTTATTGGTGGAACAATGGCTGGCAGGTTTTGTTCTGGGGACTAGGCAAACTATTTTGGAAACAAAGGATGGAGGAACCACTTGGGTACCAAGATCCATAGCCTCTGCCGAAGAGGAAGATTTCAATTATAGGTTTAATTCTATCAGTTTTAAAGGCAAGGAAGGGTGGATTATTGGAAAACCAGCAATCTTGTTGCATACTTCCGATGCTGGTGAAAACTGGGAGCGGATACCTTTGAGTTCTCAACTTCCTGGTGACATGGTAGGCATAATATTTTTCAATTCTTCTCGGTACTTATTCAAAATTTGAGCATGTGTGTTGCAGCCCATTATACTTTCTGGGTAAATTGATAACTCAGATGTTTAAAACCTTAGTAGAAAACTTTGCTTGGAATGAGTCACTGTGCACATACGCTTTAGTGCTTCGTAATAATATTTTGATGTTTGTGAATAGTTTTTCTATTAAATATGGTTGGTTAAGGTTTTTCTCAAAAAATTCTTTCTTACAAACATTGGTTGAAATCTTTCTTGAGGCACAATTTCTAAAAGAACTTTTTGGGAACACTCGAGAAACCTTTACACAAAGTATGGCTATCTATTTTTGTTTTGCACAAATTTTTTGTATAAATATTGTCCAATGACCGTATTTTTCATCCATACTCTTCTATGTAAAGCATGGGGAGTAAGTATTATTTGTGGTAGCATATATGACCATTACAAGCCATTTGGAGCTGTTGACATTCACCGTTATCTTTCATGTAGTAACTCGCATATGCTCAGTCAAGAAATAACTACATTGCAGGATGTAAACTTGATCTAATAATGCAAGCACGTTACAAAAAGTCAAAGATTTCCGGGCATGAATAAAGAAGGGCATGAACTTTTTGCACGTTGTATACCTACTTTTTTTTCTTTTGAAACATTTCCAGTCGTTTTGGTAGGTGGCGATAGAATCCCTAGAGACGATGTTCCTTTTGAAAGGGAAGAATCTAAGTATAGTGATGAATAAGTAGATGTAACTGTTGAGATGCAATCAGTTATAGTGATCCTGCTAGTGTGAAAAGATATGTGAGACGTGCTCAATGGGTGTTTTGTTTTAATCAGATCGTGCTGCTGCCTCTTTGACATCTGATTGCTTCATTGCTTAGCAAGTTTAATGCATACGATATGCATTCATCTTCACTATATAGATCGTGCTACTGCCTCTTCTTGACTAAGTCAGTAGAGTCGGGATGAATTATAATTAGAGGCATATTGTCAATATGTAGTGACGATATGCATTCATCTTCACTATGTATCCTTTAAATTTAGATGAAATTTTTTCCCTCCCTCCTCCCCCACCCCTTCCTCTGCGCGTTTCTCAAGAACTCCTTGCTAGCACTTCAACTATAACAAAATACTATCACTTTGCTTCATAACAACCAACTGTTGCTTGAAAATACTGTTTGGTAAGATCTCAAGCATATTTTGAACAATTTCCTTGAAAGACAATACCAAAACTGAGGTATGATGCTTTGTTCCAAGGTCACTGTATGCCAAAACATGCTGGATTTAGAAAGGGCAGGTGTTGATGTAACTTTTCAATATCTATAGTTTGTCTTGTAAATGATTCTGTAGAAATTTCAAAAAACTAGAACAGTTCCTTTCTCACTTTTACCTTCAAAATTGTAACATGCCACTGAAGACATTCTTAATTGCTTATGTAAATATCCTCCACACTGATCTCATAATCTGTTGTTTTAGTTAAGAATTTATTGAAATACATAACAAGGTTGCAAAATTGAATTAATACATCAAAAAAATGGATTCATTTTAAACTTGCTTGTTTTCCATCAAAGTAGAGAACTATCATTTCTTCCTCTCAACTTCTTTCCCTTGGGCTGGGAGAATGAAAGTGAAGAAACAAGAAAGAGATAACCTTCAATTTTGCATCAGCTCAGCGTGAATAACAGTGGTTTTACAAGCGGAAACAGTGATGGAAGGCCTAGAAGTTTTGACTCGGAGGCTAGAAAGAAATGCTGGTCCAAAGCAGAGAAGGTTCCAGGTCGAGATCCCGAGAGGTGGAGAAAAGATGCAGCTGGCAACATTATTGGCAAGCGATTCCACAGCTGCCAAGGTTGCCTCTGCTTTGAGTATGATCACATTGTTCCCTTCTCTAAAGGTGGTGATTCAGTGTCAGATAATTGTCAAATTCTTCAAACAAGGGTTAATAGATCTAAAGCAGACAAGGTTGCAGTTGACACAAGACATTTGAAAGGATATTCTTGTGACATCAACTTTAGCGACAATGACCTTGACAAGATTGAGATGGCTGTTTATGGGGATATTAAGCGGTCAGACAATCAATGCCGTGTTCCAACAATAGATGAAATAATGGGGAAATACAAGTCTAAGAACGGCATTGCTAGCTGCAACTCCCAATAAAATATAAACGCTTGCCTTTTAGGATCTGAGACATTAGGCGTTAAGAAAGATAGCCACTATGATCAATAGTGATTGCAGTGAAATCTCCACTTTCTACTAATGTTAATTTGACATTGAGCTAAAAGAAGAGAATATATCAATGTGTGTTGGTCTTCATGTTATGTTGATTGCCGATATATCAATGTGTATTGGTCTTCATGTTATGTTAATTGTGCAGCAGTCTTGTTCCTCTGTCCCCTTTTGTTTTTTGGTAATTGATTCTTGTTCATCTATACCTTTGTTTCAATAATGGCAATTAACTCTACCTACATACCAAGGCACACAATCTGACTACCTTTCTTCTATTTGTTCTTGCTACTGATCATAAGGAAAGAAAATCATTTTGATATACAGGTTTATATCAAGGCAACTGGAGAACAAAGTGCAGAAATGGTAACTGATGAAGGTGCAATATATATTACATCAAACAAGGGATACAACTGGAAAGCTGCTATTCAAGAAACTGTCTCCGCTACCCTTAATAGGTAATCTCTGAGAAGGTGTACGTCAGAAGTGTCAAATCTTGATTTGAGGTTGGTGTGCTACTTCTACAATGAAATGAGAGAAACTCAATGAACAGATATATTTTGGTTTGAGTTTCATTAATGAAAAGGAAAAGAAAATGCAAAAACTTAGTAACTGAAAGGCGGGTTTTCCACTCTTCTTTAGGGTAATATGTACTTGGTTAAACCTATTATCCGGGTCTCTCTTGAATCATTGAATATGCTCTACTCTCAAGTTCTGGTTTCTACTTATCAGGAGAATTGCTAACTACCGATAGTCTACTGGTTGTGCTTTTAACTACCGACAGTTTGCTAAACAAGATGATGCTAGCTAAATTGTTTTTGACGAGTAAAACCCTACCTTTTGTGACAAAGATTTATGCTTTTGGCTTAAGTACCTTATCAATTTTGATGCTGTCTTAGGTCATAGGTGATGGCTAAAAGTTGTTAAGATCTTCTGGGGGTTCATGATTCATTACTTGCCAAGCTTATTTTTGTTTCTTCTTTATATGGAGAATGACAGCCATCCTTAATGAAATTGCAGAACAGTTTCTAGTGGCATTAGTGGTGCCAGTTACTATACAGGAACTTTCAGTACTGTTAATCGCTCTCCTGATGGACGTTATGTAGCAGTTTCAAGCCGTGGCAACTTCTACCTGACCTGGGAGCCAGGGCAGGTATTATTTCTTTAACACGTACTTTTTTCATGTTCGTGTTAATTAAGAAGTTCATTGCCTTATGTAGCATAAACTGTTACGCTTAAATTTCTTCCCTTTTTACTTCAAAACTTATAATTGTATATTTATACATGTAGTTTTATGCATAATATATTACAGGCATACTGGCAACCACATAACAGAGCCGTGGCTAGAAGAATCCAAAGCATGGGCTGGAGGGCTGATGGTGGTCTTTGGCTACTTGTGCGTGGTGGAGGGCTATACCTTAGCAAGGGCACAGGGGTTAGTAAATTATGATCATACTTTCAACTGCTACAGACTGTCTGGCAATACAAGAACATAATAGCATTAACTAGAAGAAAAGAAAAGAAAGAAGTAGCATGTAATAATGTAAATCAAACTAGCATGAAATAAATTTTTCTTCTTGGGATAAGATGAAATATAATATATCCTACTATCCTTTACACATTTGTTTGCCTGCTCAATTGCATTGACATCTCAGTTGAAGAAATCAACTTCCTTAGGTAGAATCTTATCTAAAGATGCAATGTTGAATCTCTGTAAATCGACTATATTTAGGATCTTCTGATTTCTCATAAGTTTACTTTGGTATTAAATATTGTGCATTACCTAAATGTTCCAATTTCAATTCTTATTTAAAATAATGAAAGAAACCCATTATCTGTCACTACCATGAATGATCCTTGATTGTAAATTTTTCTTGTTCTTTTTTAGTAAATTACTTGGAAGGTATTCCCAAGTCAACATGAATGTAACGTGTAACCTCTATTTAGAGGACCTGTACAGATAGTAGGGCAAGCTATTCCTTTTCCACATATAGAAAACTTGTCATGTTATCTCCATTGAGCTAATTGCTTGGAGCAGGACTCCGGAGTTCATAACATCCTTATCAAAAATCATAGATTAACTGCATTTTGACAAGGCTGGTCAAGTATCTTAGTTAAGTGAATTTAGCTATCGATAACCATCTCATGACGGGAGACATTTTGGCTCATCTACATATATTGGGTACTAGGATTTTTGATTCTTTCAACCGTTCTTACCACAGTTTAATATGTACCTTGTAAAGATTTTAAGTGTTATTCATACTCAAGATGGAGACGGTTTTAGTAAACTTGTAAAATTTTAAAACCCAATGACACGAAGCTGGTACGCGTTAGCAGACTACAGCGAGTTTAAGATACATACAACTAACTACCTTCACTTAAGGTACTACGTTTCTTCTATTTATTAATGAGAGTATATCATATATCAATGATCCTGGGCACATGACCTGAGGTTGACTGGATAGACTTTCTTGAGGCTATATTTAAAATGCTGGTTTGATAAGCAATTAAGTAGCCTAATGGGTTGAATGAATACTAGGGCTCAAAGTCTTATAATGGCAGAGAATGGAGTGGACCAGGTTTTGGTCCTTTGACTTGGTTCTAGAGTATGAGCTTTTGCTATCCGTAGCAATTCTGATTTCTTCTTGTTTTTTTATAATGAAGCTCAATGTTGTCCTTGATCTGCAGTTAACAGAGGACTTTGAAGAAGTTTCAGTACAAAGCCGTGGTTTTGGCATTCTTGATGTTGGCTACCGCTCACAGGTATGTGCATAGTTGCCTTAAATAAAACATTATGTACTACATGAGTGAGTTTGGGTGAAAACTGATGTATTGCTTAATGATGCTCACATTTAAATGCCCCAAAAGCACCATTTCCTTGAAATATCTTGAATCACCAATATTATTATTTTCTCCTGTTCGTTTGGGGAAGGGTTGTGGAGCACGATGCTGTTAGTCAGTATGATTTGCTCACTTACTTGAGCTGAACTATCTTTTTAAGAAATGTTGTTATCCACGGAATGCCTGTATATCACTGTATCTCAGTCAGCATACTTTTGTTCCAAAATCTAAGTTAGTCTTGATGTGTAAAATATGTATGGGTATCAAAAATATGCAAAAATAAAGTTTTAACTTTAAGCACTATCTAACGTGAGAAAAATGAATAGAAGGGGTCTTTCAAGTTTTGAAATTAAAATTGGTGACATTGACTTGGTCAAATACCATTACCTGATTATTTTAATTAAAAACTTTGGGGTGCATAGTATTAAAAACTTCTCTTTTCCTTTCTTCCCAAACTTTGGTGATAGAGGAGAGGTGGCTGTAGTAGCAGAGGAGACGGTGGTGGTGATGGCCGTGGCGGTAGAAGGGGTGGGTAGGGGGAGGAGTGGGGAAAATAGGGTCATTTTGTAAATAATAAAACTTGATGTTTTAAAATTAGTTCCTACATTTTATATTTGATCATTTTTCTGTTGTTAATGTATTGGACAATGCAAATATGTTTGCTATTCAGGATGAGGCCTGGGCTGCTGGTGGCAGTGGGATTTTGTTGAAGACCACCAATGGTGGAAAGACATGGATTCGTGACAAAGCGGCTGATAATATTGCTGCAAATCTTTATTCAGTGAAGTAAGCTCCAATGCGCAGCTTCAAGATTTTATCTACTTAATTTGTGACTTTTTTCACATTCAACTTAAAGTCTCAAGTTTGAACTGTCTACTCTCTTCTAGCATCTTGAATTCTGCCCCTCCCTCCTCCTTTCTTCTAGGTCCTCGTAATTTTCCATTCCTCTCTAAACCATATATGCCAACCTTCATTCTTTAAGCTTGCTGGTATACTTAGTTTGCTGTCTCTAATGAGGAAACTGTGAGTAAACTACTAAAGATAACTCCATACTTTCCCACTTTGTATTATAATATCATCAGCCTTGGTTTCCTATAATTTGATTTCACATGAAAACAAAGTTAGACGGCACAATGAAATTTGAGGAGAAAGGTCTGATTTACTCTGAGTCAATCTTTGTGATGCAGGTTTATCAATGATAACCAGGGGTTTGTCCTGGGGAATGATGGTGTCTTACTGAAGTATCTTGGATAGAAACAATCATTAAACAAGGTACATTGTAATTTTCTTTACTAATAAGTTCAACTTATTATTCATCTGATGGTCCTTGTGTTTGTGCAGGCAATTTTGGAAGCAAATACTTGAAACTGAACTACTGTAATTTAATTTATAAACACTTGTTCAATTCTTTGCTGATTATCACCATACATAAGGGAAGTGTTCATAGGGCTTGAGATTTTAGATTATCTACTGAAAATATGTTAGACTCACACGTTATCATGGAGATGACGTTTTGAATTGTGTTATGATATACTATACTTTTCAAACAAATTAAACTTGATGAGAGGAGACATAACTTGGCTTAGCATTTGTTTAGATTATCTCCTAAATAATGCTTTCTCAATTACCTATTCCAACAGGATGTAAGCTATAAAATGTTATGTAATTCTTGACAAACAATGTGCACTATTTATACTTATTTGCTAAGGAGAATGGCGCAAGATTACAAATACAAGGGTATGAGTTTATTGGTTGTTGTTGCTTCCAAATCCACACAAGTGTTTGCAGTAATATAATGGCCCTAAAAGAGTTAGATTATCGAATTCAAAGGACTTGCCGATTAACTATTTTAATGGATTACACTTATCTTTAATTATTAATTCAAGTGTGACAAAAGAGTTTGTGTTTTATTTGTAAACTAACAATGCAAGAATTAAATAATAAAATTAACTTACAATGATTGGGGCAATTCCAGGTTTGCAGCATACTAAAAATCCATGTATCACATCTCTTTCATGGATTTCCTTGGGTTATCAAATTATTGATTTACAAGGTTGATATTTTGATCATGATCTCTCGACCTCTAACTACCTACCCCAGTTGACCATCTAATTACATCGTTGAGCGTGGATAGACAAACTCAATTGTTGAACATTTATTTTTCATCTTGTTTCGTAATCAAGCATTGTATTCGTCTAGGTGTCAATCCTAAACAGAAATCTAAACAAGTGGAATGCAAGAAAGATCACACTTCTTGTATTCTCTTGTCTATCTATCTATTCGTCTCTCAAGTTCAAGAATAGACAATGAATTTATTCTAATGGTGGCCTAAAATCAAAATGCTAAATCAAGAATACAAAAATAATTTGAACGATAATCAAATTAATCCATAAAATCGATGTTCAAAAATCATTCATAGCTACAACTCAGAACAAGGGTCTTTAGCTACTAATGTCTAAGAAACGTAGAAGAAAAGAACCCTAAAGTTATTATTATGGACTATTTATAAATCTAGAAAATCTTAAATAAAATAATTGAGTCCAAAACAAATTAGAAAATTCAAAACCCCCAGGAATTGGATTTCTGTATTGCATTGTACCGTCTCAACAATGTGTGTGTCTTCGGAACTTGACACGTGGCATGTGAATATTTCCTTCAAATTCATATTCTTCAATTCTGCACTTTGCCGCATACACAGACTACTAGTTTTTGGAAACGTGATTGAACGTTTAACTCAAAGTACTTGATACAATGTTTATATTGTAAATAATAAATTTAAATAGTATATATATTATTCGACTTTTTTTTGTATATATATCCATTATGCAAGAAAAATAAAAAATAAACTGAATATATGTTGAATATCGTCATGATCAACTCAAATACGATTAGAAATCATATGAGTCTTGCTTCGATTCAAACATGAACATGCAAAAAAATTAATTAATTTTATAATAATTATTACCAAACATAAAAAAGAAAAATATAACATCAAACTCATAAGCACAAATAAAAATCTTCAATAATAACTAAAAATTTGATATGCAAATGAGAAATCTATGGAAGGAAAAAAGAAGCATGACAGATATATACATTTATACTAATAGGTGTAGTGACTCACAGAATTCTTGTTTTCAGCATTATTAAAATCATTAATGGTTTGAATAATTAAGATAGTGACTTTTGGTCTTCTCATCATAAGTAATGAAAGGTTGAAAGATTGAAGTAAATATGATGACTTTTAGAATATTATAACTTATAAGTAATGGAAAAATTAGCTTATTAATTAAGAAAATACAAATAGAATTTTATATATATATATATATAGAGAGAGATTATTATGGTTGATTCATTAAGCAATATTAATATGACAGAAAATAAATTAACAAGTGATCATTGTTTTACTTCCTAAATCAATTTATAATTTCTTTAGAGTACTGTTTAGCTTTAATTATTAGCTTGCAATAAATTTAGGAGGTGAAAAGACTTTAAAATATTTTGATTAATAGATATTTATTTTATTAAATAATTTATAACATTTAAATTTAATGTAGGAGTAAAATCATAATCTAATTTTTGCCTAAATTCTTTTCACTTTTAACATAATGTGTTATATTATTATATTGTGCTATAAAATTATATAGTGTGGATGTCCACTATACCAAGAAGTTACTACATTACTTCCCTCCATTATGAAGATAACTTCCACCTTTATGATCATTATTCTTGTAACCTTTCATCTCCATAACCCCCTCCATTCTATTCATGTTTAATCTCATGTTTATGACTAACTTTTGTATAAATAGAGGTATAAGGGTTCATATTGTACACACTTGAAGATTTGGTGAACACTTGAAGACTTGGAATAATAAGAAAAACTCTCATCTCTTGTCTCCTTATTTCTATTGCTTTCATCTTTTATATTTCTTATCTTATTTTGCTTTAGTTTTACAACACATTATCAGCACGAGTTGCTCATTCTCCGTAAAAAATCAATGGTAGGTATTTCTTGATTTTTATGAATTATCCTAGTAATTCTTCGGTTGCAAGGTATACTTCATATCCTATATATTATTTGTTTAAATAAAGCTTGTTTTATGATTATTTTAAAATGGTTAGTAAATTATGATAATCTTCATAACAATATTGAGAGGGACTATTAAAATATTTTACTTTATTTTAAGTTGGGACCTTTATATGGTTCCAACATGATGTTCTAATTAATTAGTTTGGTTCATTTTTATTCAATTTTACGTCAAATTGAGATTATATTTATGGTATTCAATATTTATTTTTTGGTAATGCATTTGGTTTATTAAGACATTGATTGAGGGTAAGACGGTGAATTCAAGTTTCACCGCACCAAGTGGTAAGACATCGAGTAAAGTCTCGGTGCAACATGATAATAAGAAGTTGGGTTCAAGTCCCATTGATTTATGACCAAAGGCGTCTTTATATGAGTAAGACTTTGAGTTTAAGTCCTAATGCACTATAGTGATGATATGATGATGACTAACATAAAGTTGTATACTTTTGACTGAATGTCATGAAATTTGCCCAATTAATTTGCTTCATTCTCTTATGTGAATGTGGTAGCAGTGCATATTATGTCTGAAAGATGACAAGTGGTTGAATGTATGAATATGAGTGTGGTAAAATGTTAATGATCATCATTGTGGTAATTAAAAGGAAGAACATTATGGGTTCTTAAGATGGTCCTTCAAATGTGAAGGTAATTTTGTCCATCAAAGTGGTATGAAAGGTTATTGGGCACATTGTTTCTTAAGATGATCCTTCAAACGTGAAGGTAATTTTTATCCATCAAAGTGACATGAAAGGTTATTTGACACATTGTTGTTGGTGCAATCCAATTTGAAAAGTTTTATAAATCCTCCATCAAAATAAAGGAATACAAAGTGGTAGTATAATTAGTACTTTTAAAATGATGTTCAGGTAGGTCAAATAAATTTGATAATGTCAAAGTATGACTAATAAAAACTTATGGAGCATGTACAAATGATTATGGTCATTTCTTGAAGAGAATGTGACTTGTGTTCGTATGGATAAAGACATGTTCATGTATGGTTGGATAAATGTCACATCTCACCTCTACGAGAGGTTTGAGATATTGAAAAAAATATATTTTGACATAAATAGTCATTTGGTCATATATATTGAGTACTACACAAATATTGTGGTATGTTTTATCATTAACTATTGGATCACAAAATAATAAAAAAAAAATTCTTTTCTATAAAGGTTGTGGTCATGACCAAAATAAATGTTGTTGTGTGGCAACACAAATTTGTCACTGGTTGTCAAGAAATAAGTCTTGCATGTAATAATTTTAACCATGACAATAATAATAATTTTCTCCTTGAAGGAGATGGTCACCATAAGAATGGTGTTGTGAAATTTGTGGCAGTACATAAAATTAATTAAGAGTTTTGGAAGGACTAATTTGTTACTATCTAGAAAATGAAATAATTCATTATATTGAGATTGTAGTAAGTCTCAAAAGAAACTTTTTAAGTTTCAGAGTAATTGAATTTTTTTTATTATATTGAGATTGTAAATTGTTGAAAGATTAAATATCTTCAAATTACTACAATCAAAGCGAGTTATGAATATTTACATAAAAGGTTACCGTCTTTTTTTTTTGTTGAATAAAAATATTGGCATGATGAAGGAATCACATGCAAAGACAAACTAGAAGTTTACTAGAATAAATATCAGTTGACATAACTAGTTGGCCATTCCAATTTAAATGTGATGCAAAAGAAATTGAGAATTACGTGGCTATATGTTTAAAGAAATAAAAGATTCTTCAAGATTATCTTTTGTTGCTTGTTCTCATGACAAAATAATAAATGTATCAACTAAGGTTAGGATTGTATCCCCTGAAATTATTTGAAACATATAGAAAGGTGAATATGGGCCCGTTCACCTGCCATGTGGACCGCTTACTATCATGATTTAATAAATGCATCTATTGCTTGGTCACATGTGCATTTGTATCAACTTACAAATTGATTTTTGTAAGGTTGTTTGCTCGAATTGTTAAATTAAGAGCACAATTTCAAGCTATAAAATTATGTTGCTAATGTTGGTTGGTTTAGCAGAAATTGTATACCTCCAATTATAGCTAGACCATTGATTATGAGAACAAATCTCTCAAATAAAATTTGGTATGAGATGAGTTTATTTAACATGTATGCATCAAGCCAACAAGGTTCTCCCATCACAATTGGTTCAGGGTTAGGAACCAAATAATTTCCATCTAAAAATTTGATGTGTGCACATATAATTTTGTTGCTCCACCACATACAAAGATGGATCCCCAACTGAGGTTGGGGGTAAATGTTAGATTTTCTAACATTATGGGGAGATATGATTAGCAGTTGAAAATTATGTGTGGGGTAAATTATCTAGATCCTCGTTAAAAAAATGTGAACTTGAAGTTCAAGAGATAATTCATTTGCAAAATGTTGCAAATAATTTGCCAGATGTAGTTGCTGACCGAATATTTTAATTAAGCTGCAAATGCTCCAATAAATAGTCCTTAAAAGACATAGTCTATGGTAAACACCAGAAGCGTGATAGACCAATCGATTCCAAATGTAAAACTCCTCGAGGAAGGAAATGATCAAATTATCAATATGGCTATGATAATGAGGTAAGTGCTTTGAAAGAGCATTACGACATAACATTTCATAAAACCTTGGCAAAGGTTCAGGTACCTAAAAATGATGAAAAATAAAGAGATTTCGATAAGTTATGTCGTATTGGAATCGATATCAAAATGACCGTCGACGATATCTTTGATATGAAGTAGCACTCAATGCTATAATGGTTATGAGGATCTTGAATTCAAATCTGTCATATAATGTGGACAGACAAATGATTGACCAAATAAAATGCACTATTCAAGTATATTTTGTTTCACTTAGAAAAGTGATGCTTTTGAACTTATAGTTCATAGATCAAAATATATGTCAGTGGGTACAAATGAATCATTGTGTGAAAGTATAATCGTAAGATATAAAGTACAGTTTGTGCCTCGGGGAATTAGACTTATTTCAGTCTCGCAATAGATGAAATACTCGACTATGTATAATGAACGATTATCATGTCTAACTAGACGATGAAGGTTATATGATAATTCTTGAAGGATTTAAAAGGTCTTAAAACAATTCCATCGAGTACCCAATGATTTTGAGATAGCTTAACACAAAGAAAGAATCTTTTCAACCTTATGAAAATGATTTAAAATGTCATGTATTAGTGCAATTGTGTCACGACCCAGGAGTACCCCCTAGACGTAACACGATGTACTTGACCCCGAAGGGGTTGCATACAAGCCCTTAGCATGATCATACACATAAAGCCTTAAGAATAATGCGGAAAATTTAAAACTTTTACAATCGAAGTCCAACTCCTTTTCATAAAGAAAATCATAAGAATCTAGACCTTGTCTCATTCACCATCTAAAACATAGGAATACAAAGTTTTGGAATTAGCCCATTACATCAATAAAAGTCTCAATATAAACTAAGAAATGGATAATCCGTCCTTGAACTTGAGGACTCACCACAACTTGGAGATAAGCAATCCAAGTCTTCTTCAAGAACGGAGAGTGTATGACACCTAGCCGGAACCTACACTTATCAAAATGTAGAAGAAATGAGTTAGCACATAAAGTACTAAGTATGGAAGAATGCATAAAATCCTTGAATTATGATAAAAATGACATTTTAGTTGAAAAGTATGCGTTTGTCAAGTTTGGAAATCAACATACCTGTTCAATGTACAACACAAGCCATAATCACATTTATACTCTTAACATAGTGAAACCATTACCTTAGAAACCACTAAAGAACACTTGTGCAATGTATGATTGGCATCCCATAATACCAACCCTACCAAGTACTCTTTTGAATATACCTTAGTCATACATATCACCTTTAGACCTCATCATAATCAATAGTCATAATTAAGGAACTAGTCATGTACATTACTTGAACATAAGGAAAGTCATTCATATCAACTATCCATTCAACATACATGCATACATTCATATCTCATCATAACATAAAGGAACCCATCCCATAATGTCTTACTAAGTCTAGTTGTGCAAGGTAAAAGTGAAGTCCCATACCTCCACTCCTACTAAGTAAACTCACCAAGAAGTCATAGTTTAGTTCATGTCTCATTCATTATCTCGTCATATAGGGAGGAGTAGCCATAACCAACATAGACCACGTGAGCTATATGAAATCCTGTGTCATGTAGCCCCACATCGAAAGAAGGTGTCCTACTTGCCTAAGGTAGAACTAACATGTTTAGCCTTTAGGTGGATCCACTAGCTAAAGTCCTATGTTGGCACATAGTTATGGGATAGGGAGATTGCTTCTAGAAACCCGACCTCTTGCATTGGTGGAGGAGCTTCCATCTCATGAGTTCTGCATTGGCGAAAGGGCCTTTACCTCACTTTCCATATCCACTCGGTGCTAAGCATTATTTCCCAAATTATACATAATTAGTCTTGAATTGCATTTACATGTGTGAAGAAATTCTCTACCCTTCATTCAATACAATCCATCAAAATAGCTCATAGATTCATTAAAGGTGAGGATGGACTTTCAACCTTAGAATCAACATAACATATGAGTAAGCCTTTCACATTATTGTTCATAGTGCCTCATGAGGATAACCTTTCAATAAACACAACAACATCATCATCATACTAGGCTACCCATACATAATCAAGTGTAAGGTAAGGGAAGAACAACATTTCAACAATACCATATTTTACACATTAGCCATAGGAGATTTACTTTCTAAGTGAATCAATAGTTCATACACAACTTTCATCAATATGTACAAACCTTAGCAATTTACCCCTTTCAAGGTCATGAATCATGTCTCACAATTGCACCTAAATATACTACAATAGGCATGAATAAAACATGATTCAATAAGTAGATTAACATAGATACAATTCATAGTAATCATCTTGCATCAATACACCCATCACAATTCATGAAATTGGGGTCATGGGGGAGTTCATGGGTTCATGGGGAATTTTACAATAAAAATCACCACTAAATATCAAATCATCCATAGTATAATGCAATTAACATAATAAAATCATTTTTAAAAAGAACCCATGGTAAATTGAAAACCCTAGTTTTTTGAACAAGTTACCAATTTTGAAATCAAGAGTTGAAGGGCTTCATGGAGAAAAGTGTTCCATGAATCAAGTCTCACATACCTTAATTGATGTTTTCCCACGAATTGGAGTGCAAATCTTGGATCTTGAACCCTAATCTTGACCTTCTTCTTTGTTCTTCAATGGAGTCTAGAGAGAGAATATTTTGGGAGGGAAGTTGGTTTAGTTTTGAGTTTGTGAGTTATGAGAGTTAAAAGGGTTTATTAATAGTTAAAAGTACTTAAATATATATAAAATAACTAATAATAACCGTCCCTACCCTTAATTATTTAATTAGGATTTTACCCAATAGCCCCTAAGTTGGCCGAGCCTAGGTGGTTCCCAGGTGTGACCTACGACTCCCCCACCTACGGACCGTCGGTGGGGCCACGCCTCGCCTTGCACACTCGTGCTTTGCATCAGAGAGGGTGAAGATCAATGAAAGGGTGGGGAGCCTAAGTCTCAACCCACGACCTCCACTTACGGGGCGTAGGTCCATCCACGATCCGTGGGTGCTCACTTGTAGGTGGTGCTGTCATTTGACAGCTTTTTGGGCCTTCACTTGGGTCCTCCTCAAGGACCCTTGGGAGGTCCTTAGGGGTCATTCCTTGACGTGTAGGTCTTAAAACATTAGTCCTAAGTTAGGAAGGTTATTTTAGGATTCTAACCTTACGTTTTAACTCCATTAGGCTACTAGACTACATGTTAGGCTCTAGCTTAGGCCATTAGATTTTTGGGGTGTTACAATTGGTGCACTTACAGATTGTTGGTTATGCAAATGCTAGAAGATTATTTGATAAACACAACGAAAGTTATATGAAGGGATTGTCATATTATCATTCAAGTTATGCCAAGAAACTAACAAATCAAGTGACTCAACGCATAGAAGATGTGTGATTTACTTTGAGAAGAAAAGATGAGCTTCAATAAAATTGAAATGATCAATCTCCGAGTCAGAAACTATTTGATTATGTAGATGCAAAATATTTATTTCATTTGCATAAAGCTCGATCACACATGCGCTATTTTTTTTACATATAGAGGCACAACAATATCTTGGCATCAAAGAATCAAACATTAGTAACTACCTCTTCAAATCATGCAGAAATAATATTGATCTATGAAGTAAGTCGGGAGTGTGTTTGGTTGGAATCATGATCTATCATTTTCAGAAAATATGTGATTTTCCTTTGGAAAAGGATATTCCAGCCACTATATATGAAAATTATATATATCTCAACTGAAGGAAGGATACAATCAACAGAGATCGGACAAAACATATTTCACCAAGAATTTTTTTCACACATGATCATCAAAAAAATGGTGGGATAAACGTTCAAAGACCCATTCAAATGATAATCTTGTAAACTTATTCACTAAGGATTGCCAAAATAAACATTTGAGAAGTTGTGATATAAGATTGGAATGCATCATCTTCGAGATATCAAGTAAAGTTTTTATCAAGGGGAGAAAAATACGCATTGTACTCTTTTCCTTAACCATGATTTTATCCTAATTGGATTTTCCTGGTAAGGTTTTTAACGAGGCAACATGCAAAGCGTATTAAAAGATATGTGTACTCTTTTTTCTTCACTAGGATTTTTTCCCACATGGTTTTTTCCTAAGGCTTTAATGACATATTATCTATGGACATCCAATGGGGAGTGTTATAAAATTATATAGTGTGGATTTCCACTATACCAAGAAGTTACTACATTGCTTCCCTCCATTATGAAGATAACCTTCACCTTTATGATCATTATTCTTGTAACATTTCATCTCCATAACCTCCTCCATTATATTCATGTTTAATGTCATGCTTATGACTAACCTTTTGTATACCTCTATGTTACACTAGGGTCTTCTTAACCTGCGTCATTTGACGACTCAGTGCATGGATGTCATGAGTCCATTGGCATAGGATTAGGCCAATTTTGTAAGTGGGCAGTCTTTGGCAGGCCTGGAGATTCAATTAAGGGGAGTAGTATAATAAATCGATTGTTGGTGGCATCACACTATCTTAGATTAGGGAGGTATAAGGGTTCATATCATACACACTTGAAGATTTGGTGAATACTTGAAGACTTGGAATAATAAGAAAAACTTTCATCTCTTGTCTCCTTATTTCTATTGCTTTCATCTTCTATATGTCTTGTCTTATTTTGCTTTAGTTTTACAACACATTAAATTCAATAAATGAAGTTGTTTGTTGATTTTCTTCTATGATCTTCTATCTTTAATTTGTTTTAACTTGAAATTTATTCATCTTCACACCGATTTAATCCTACACACTAATAAACACAATCCATAAAATTCATGTTCAAAAAGGATAAATAAAAATACTAAATGTGAGACAAATAATAACTAAAAATGTATTTTCGGCCTCACATCAACACCCACACTTAAATTTTTGCTTGTCCTCGAGCAAGCATTAGAGCTCATCTCAAAAAAATCAAACTAGGGATGCCACCACTTTTGTTGATACAAAAAAATTAGGCCATACACAAATTTCAAAACATCAAGTACACTTAATGATCATTATGCAAGATATACAAATAAACAACAAACCTCCAACCTCCTAACCTCAAGAAAGGACTCTGAACTCATCAAATTCAAGCTTGCTCACCTACTCTAGTTAAAAAATCTAATAAAATCATGTATCTATTATGAAACTAGTGCTCTCACCAGAATAAATAGTCCACACACTCAATTCAAAAGATTGAATATAAATTAAGGACTTAGCATCAAAGAGCAACTCTCACACTCACATGTATGCACAAAGAACCATAGGTTTTGCCATTATGTACATCTCTACTAATTAAGCATGCTCGAATAGAATCAAATAAGACTATAACGAGTTGTAATGTAGGCTTGGGGATGGGTAGGAAAACTATATAATAGTGACTTAGACTTTCTTAAACACTTTGTACTTTTACACTTCATTACCCATTATTTTCTTCTCTTTATTGTCAGCCCTCTCTTAATCAATTATTTCACAAGTAATTCTCATCATCTCAAGGATGCTTCAATCATTTTTTTTTGTATCACATTCTTTCAAAGAGGGATTTTTCATCACTTTGTAGCTATCATTGATTACCTTTTACACTCAACCATCCCTTTTATTTAGATTTAACAATTATAATAAGTCTATGCTATAGTGCTCAAGGAAGCAAGGTGCAAAAATTAGAATTCAACAAAATAGTTAAGAGCAAAATATGGTACCAATAAAAGACTACAGGCTCACAAGGGCTAACTAGTAATATTATATCTGAAAAGGCTAAAATTCACAAGAAAGATCAAAGAAAACCTATTATCATCTCCTAAACAAAACTACACCTTTTATTTCGCTTCAATAATATGTAGGACAAATTCTAGACTAAGATGTAAAATATGGAATAAACAAATTATCACCACATGGAACAAGTATCAATCAAGATGAATAAACTCTACTTCTAAGAGAGATAATTTCATAACAAACTACAAAATAAAATAAGCTTTTTACAAAGTCACAACCATGAGTCTAGGTGTCAAAGAGTCTAGAATTTCCTTAGCAATCAAGCATTCACAAAAAAGTTCAACTCAAAATTAGGCCTAAATAGAAAGTATCAAACAAGTCAAAAGGACTTTTATTTTTTTTATCCAAAAAATAATAAAATAAAAAGAAAATTTACTCCTAGAAAAATAAAAAAATACTCGGTTCAAAGGGACTATCCTCAGAAAAAGAATCGAAAATAAAAGCCGAGAAGTCCATCCATAAAAAAAGACTCAATAAAACAGTAAAATTAGGAATTCATTTTCCCACCCCACACTTAAAAGATACTATGTCCCCAAAGCATCAATTAAAATTTAAAACAAGGGTTAGAAAAAATTATTAAGGCCTTTAGGACTAACTAGTAGCATGTTCTCTCAATTTTCATCAAGGGTTGTATGCACCCGACACTTAAGCTTAAACGTGCTCCTTTGATTCAAATTTTTAGATACTCATACTTACCCTAATATGCAAAAACAACACAAAAAAGTGACACTAAAAAATAAAAAATAAGAACCTACACTACAAATTTGGCTGTCTCCCAATAAGCGTCTGATTTAACGCCGTGGTACGACACAAGTAAGTTCACCACTTTTCTTTCTACTTTGAACATATGAATTGCACCCATAACTTTGCATCGATTTTTCTGTTTCTCTCAAGGGGTGGCTGTATAAGATAAATGAACCAAGCACTAGATGTTGCATCTTGCACTTTTTTGTCCTTATGTGATGAATGTCGTTTTGTCTATGTGGACTTGAAAACTTTAGGATGTAGAGGTCTTGTTCCTCATCTAGGAACTCTACCATCAGTTCAGATGACTCAAATTTCATGTCGTCAATCAAGCATAATATAGAAAAATATTTAGAATGAGATCCAAGATGGCTCAACTCCAAAGCAACATCAACATTCTCACTTTGGTACTCCTTCTCAATATTGACATTAAGGAATACAATACAGTTGAATGGTTGGATTTTCTCTTTTTGATCCACTAGTTGGTCATCATCCACGACAATTGGTGATTTGACATCAAACACCTCAATCTTTTTGTTCAAGTGATCCTCCAAGTCCTGAATATCTTTGCCAAATTGATCAATTTCTTGTCTGAGTTCAACTCTTGCTTCTGTTAGTTGGGTTTTCATGTATATTAGACCATCATGGATAGACTCTTGAAATTTGAGAAGTTGAGCTTGTTCCTGCAGCCAAGATTGGCTCACCCTCCACCCGAACAGATACACACTAACCCACCTGAAATATATATCTTCTTCTTCACAACTTTCTCCTTGTTGGGATTCAATCTCTTCCTTTAATTGAGTATTAGTTAAGCCTGCACTTTGCAATGTATAAGCGTCAAACTTAGCCTGCAGTTTCATAAATTTTAATTGTTCTTTCGTGATTGCTAAATGAGTTATTTCCATGGATTTCATTGTTTTCTTTTGTTTGTCCAATATTTGTTTCGATAAATTCCTAATGTGAGCCTCTTGTTTTGTATCCTCCATATAATCGCTACCGACAACATCACCAATAACTGAAGAATCATATTGGGGGTTCAGGGGAGGGCAATAAGAATTAGGAGAACCATTCCAATGACCATCTTGATCATCACACATATGGCATACATTCCATTCAAAAGATTGGGTAGGTGTGCAAAATCCGCTCTTTTGTATAGTATGACATTCAATATCCAAGTGGGGTTCAATACAATACTTACAAGGATACCTATCACCTAATCACCATTTATCCCAATTATCCATATCAATAAGAGTGTCAAATTGTTCAAAAGAAAAAAAATATTTGTTAAAAAAAATAAAAAGTATAACCTAGAAAAATAATTAATTTCTAAGTCCTAGACAACAGCGCCAAAAACTTGTTGCTTCCAAATGCACACACAAGTGTAAGCAGTCACACAAGTAATATAGTGGCTCTAAAAGAGTCGGATTAACGAAACCCAAAAGACTTGTCGATTAACTATTTTACTAAATTACACTTATCTCTAACTAATTATTCAAGTGTGATAAAAGAGTTTGATTTTAATTTGTAAACTAACAATGCATGGATTAACTAATAAAATTAACGTATACAATGATTGGGGCAATTCCAAGGCTGTGATATACTAAGAATTCATGTATAATATCTCTTTCATAAATTTCCTAAGGTTATCAAAT
Organism: Solanum stenotomum; assembly: GCF_019186545.1. Classification (NCBI taxonomy): domain Eukaryota; kingdom Viridiplantae; phylum Streptophyta; class Magnoliopsida; order Solanales; family Solanaceae; genus Solanum; species Solanum stenotomum. The sequence continues at coordinate 2,606,239 of NC_064293.1, forward strand.
TACTAATTTACTCTCGACCCCTTACCACCTACTCCAGTTGACCGTCTAACTACATCGTTGAGCGGGGATAGACAGACTCAACTGTTGAATATTTTTTCATTCTATTTCGTAACTAAGCACGTCGTTTATCGGGGTGTCAATCCTAAACACAAATATATACAGTGGCATGCAACAAAGATTGTGTTCCTTTTATTCTCTGGTCTATCTACATATTCGTCTCTTGAATTCAAAAATAGACAAATAAATTTATTTTAATGGTGGCCTAATATCAAAATACTAAATCATAACCAAACTAATACATAAAATTGATGTTCAACAATCATTCATAGCTACAGCCCCATAACAAGGATCTTTAACTACTAATGTCTAAGAAAAGAAGAATAAAAGAACCGTAAAAAGTATGATAATTCTGCACTACCAAACATGATGGATTTCCTATAATTATTCTTATTAATATTTATAGATCTAGAAAATCCTAAATAAAATAATTGAGTCTAAAACAAATTGAAAAACCCAAAACCTAAAGGAATTGGATTTCCGTATTGCACTGTATCGCCTCAACAATTTATGCATGTCTTCAGAACTTGACAAGTGGTATGTGCATATTTCCTTCAAATTCTTACTCTTCAATTCTGCACTTTGCCGCATATACGTACTATATATTATTATATTAAATATAATCCATCGAGTTGTTAGTTGCCTACTTAATTTCATTCTGTAATTTTTCATTTTTAATTCATTTTAGCTCCAAATTTCTTCACCTTCACACCAATTTAATCCTACAACTAAAATAAACTATTAAACACAATGCATAAAATTCATGCTAAAAAGGACAAATAAAAAAAATACTATATGTGAAACAAATAATAATTAAAAATATATATATTATATTTGGCCTCACATCAATTGTAAACGGAGGAATGTTGTGATACTATTATTCACAGATTGAAAGATAAAAATACAGTTGCAGAAGATTCCAAGGTAAGTAATCATATGTATCCCTCTAAATAAGTTGCATATAACAATTTCATTGATATATACATGGAAACTTAATGTATGTTCATATTCTTGTTGTAACACTTCTCAAACTGGAGTACAAATATTGATCAATGCTCAACTTTGTTTGATAGAAAACAACTTGAATTATATTCAACGTGTTTGTGAATAAATCAACTACATGTTCTCATATTTTCACGTAATCCGTGAAAATCAAGTTCTCCTCGATTTTTTCACAGATAAAATTAGAGTCTACCCAATATGTTTAGTTCTTTCACGATGCATTTAGTTCGAGGTGATACAAATTACAAAGAACATATTGGTTATCACAATAGAGTTTTGCTTCTATAGGATGCTTCCACCTGATTCCAGTTGAAAGATTATGTATCAACATAATCTTTACATGTAGACTATGTCATAGCTTTGTGTTCGTATTTTATACTTATTGGAGGTATAATATTTTGCTTCTTATTTCTTTGTAATGTCATACTCCCTCTGTCCCAATTTATATGACATCTTTTATGTTTTGAGAGTCAAACAGTTTAAGTTTGACCGATAATTTGCGCATGGAATCTTCAATTTTTTTGGAATGAAATTTATATATTTGTAAACTACATAAAAAAGTACTATGAGTCACAGTAATTGATAATTCAAAATATTTAAAAGATCTATGAAAAATTTACGGTCAAAGATAGATTTGTTTGACTCTTGAAATCCGAAATGTGATATATAAAATGGGATGGAGGCAGTGGCGGATGTAGAGTGTGTCGACCCCCCTCGGAAAAAAAATTACACTATAGATATAAGATCAATTTTTTTGTGTACGTGTATATATTTAAAATTGAACCCCCTGAGCATATGTCAAAGGAGTAGCTCAATGGTTTATGGGGTTCAAGATTTCGCCTATGTTTTATTTGAATCCCCTTGATAGAATTCCTGCCTCCGCCACTAGATGGAGGGAGTAGTATGTGGACTTCTTTTAAGTTATATAGGATTTTTTCCATGGGTGCCCAATGTTTGATTATACGTGAGAACACAAACAAACTAACAATGTTTAGTATAATTAATGTCTTGATGAGTCACGGTGATATATTTTAGTCTCCCAACAGGTTTGACAATCAACTTTTCAATTTCTATCAATATGTCAAGATAATTTCCTTCTTAATTCTAGCTACTTTTACCCCTAATAAGTATTTTAGTTAGTCCAATTTTTTTGTTTGAAACCTAATATGAGGACTTAAGAGAAGAAATCCCTACAAAGTCACCTTTTGTAATGAAAATGTCATAAAATATAAACAAAAGAAATATTGTCACTTGTTAATTACCTACAGAAGACTGAGAAATCACACGTGCTCTTTTTCAATTCATATTGGAATTACCTCACTGAACTTTTCAAACTCTACGTCAAGTTAAATAAAAATCTTTTCAAATGATATACTTTTTCATACTGCCCCAAAAACAAAACTGGGTGATTGTTCTATACACCTTGTCATGAAAATTAGCATGAAAAAAATATACAATTTTGATATCCAACTTATATAAAAGCCAATTCTGAGAATTAGCTAGGGAAATAAATAGTGGGCAAATGTGAGCTTGACCACCAGTTCATCATATCATATTATATTATATGATCAAAAGTGCAAAGTTGGATTATCGTTTTACCCTCCTATTAAATAAAAGTATTAAACATTCAATTAATTAAAAATTAAATAATAATCGTTTAATATTGTACTAAATATCAAATATCATCATATCATATCATATCATACTTCTTCTATAGGTGGGGACCCTCAAAACTAAAAATCAAAAGACCAATTTGCCCATCAAATATTAAACAATCTGCCCTTCAATCTAAAACTATTCTTATAATAGTTTATGTACTAAAAGAGTAAACCTTATATTTCAATTAATATTAGTAGACCTTTAAATACTTTATAATGAATCATTTAGATGACAAATTGTTGTGTCTATACTAACAAAAAAAATAAAAATATAAGAAAATTGAAAGGGTGGAGAATACGTTTGGAAATAATATGTACTACAAAGAGTAAAACTTATATTGAAATAAATATTATTAGACCTTTAAACACTTTATAATGAATTATTTAGATGACAAATTGTTGTGTCTATACTAACAAAAAAAATAAAAATATAAGAAAGTTGAAAGGGTGGAGGATACGTTTGGAAATAATATGTACTAACAAGAGTAAAACCTATATTGAAATAAATACTATTAGACCTTTAAACACTTTATAATGAATTATTTAGATGGCAAATTGTTGTGTGTATACTAACCAAAACAACAAATAATAAGAAAATTGAAAGGGTGGAGGATACGTTTTGGGAAGAAGGAAGAAAGAAGGCCAAGATAAAAGTGCCTACCTAAACTGTACAAATCTGTTTTTTTTTTTCAATTCACGAGTTTCACAATAAATAACATTTGAATAGTTGACACAGTTTAATCTTTTTCATCACCGATCATTATTGTACTATCTTAAAATTTTGAACAAATACACTTGAAGTTCAAAAAATCTAAACTCAAGTAAATGAAGAGACACTTTTCAATATACTCCCTCTAGTTTATATTTAGTGAATTATTAGGATTGTTTTCATAATTTAAAATAACTGATTTATTCAAACTTCAGGAAAATTATTGGGATTTTTTTTCATATTTATGAAGTTCTTAACTATTTTATATCTTCCGATAGAATAATTTGAGAATAATCAAAAGGGTAATAATGGAAAGTAGCATTTGATTTATGTCATTAAATATTTTCCTTAAGGGATATGTCAAACTCCAATAATTCACTTAATATAAACTAGATGGAGAATCATTCTATATTGAATGAGCCAATTATAAAGAGCTACAAGCTATGATAATCATTGTGCATAATTGTCCAATATATAAGGCTGTAGTCCACTATTTCGATGAATTGTGAGGTTTGAAGTAGGAGCATCATTGTGCATAATTGTCCAATATATATTTAAAATAATGCTGAAAGTTATAACTTAACTGACTCTTCTATAAATCCTCTAATATATAGAAGATAGGTTACCGAGCTAAGACCCCATGATACTTGAATACTCTACCAATTATATATACGAACAACAAATAATTAATGTAGATAAATTGAAGCCTTCAAAAAGAAAGGAGGTCTCACGAAAGGTGCATGAAAGTGATCCTAATGATGCATCCATTGAGTACTTGAATTGGCATGATAATAAAATGATTCAGCACTAAATGGTGTCAGTACATGTAATGTATGCTATGTAAAATAGATGAATGAAACAACTAGCTAAACTAAGTATGCTGAACTGAAAAAGTAAATCTTAATATTGACTGCAAAGTAGTCAACTCAATAATAAAGCACACATATGTACTTTAACAACCAAGCTTGCTACTATATACATGCAATAGTAGCAAATGCTGAAAATAATATAATTTACGTTTCTTGTTAAGTTTCTCTAACTAAAAATAATCGCGTGAGACTCATGATGATACAACGTCTTGCCTACATTATCCAATATCTTGACAGGGTAAAGGAAAAATTGAACTAATGGATCTAATTTTTGAGCCCTTATCTTGGGTTTTCTAAGAAGTCGCCCGAACCAACCGCACAATCATGATCATATGCTGGTGGCATAGTTCTTGGGTTTGGATGATCTAAACCCTAACCCAACTTAGTGCTCAATTCCACCCCCAGAACATGCATTGTGCTCGATTGATTATAAATATATCCACTTTAGGAAAAGTGTCCCACTTTAGGAGAAAAACTAAAAATATAATATTTTGTGTCTATACAATGATACTGCATTAGAACTAAACGGAACTGAACTTTACTTTACTTTAGAGCTTGACTATATTTTTCTGAAAATTTGGCTATGATTTTCTCAAAACTGAGATATGGTTAATTTGTTTAAAGCTGAACATGCTTTCTTTAAGAGATTGTCTATACTTCCTTTATGAAAATACGCATCTTGATGGATAAATATTCTTTCTTGAAACTCTTCTAAAACAATGCACTTGAACTAAATATACTTTCTTGAACTTGTTCTTGAAGGTTCTTTAAAATTGATGATATACTTTATTTATGAAAATAATGCATAAGAATCAATGTAGCAAGATTTTCAAATAACTTAGACTAAGAGAGGGCGGTCATGTGGTAGAATTGCATGCCCTAAGTCAATCATGAACCATCAACAACATAGAGTATAATTATTTCAATAGTAGAATAAAAAAATAAGCACACTAGAAGTAGATGAATTCAAGATCGTAGATATGTAATTAAAAACTCTAGCTTAGATCTTACTAGCTAAAATTGTTGATGTTGGACGTGAGGAAGAACTTAGTTCCACTCTATGATAGCCTCATATACCTTAAACTCTCTACAAATCTTGACGAACAACCCTAACTTGATGAAGAATGATCAAGAAATCCTTTCGTGAGATGATACCATTTTTCGTTGCGGAATTGGTAACTGAGGAATTCATAGAAGTGGTAGTGTGGTAGATGAGTAACTTATTTTTAAGATTTTATTATAATATCTTTTTACTAAGTGTCTCAATCTTGATATCTCTTTAATATTATTTTTTGGTAGTGGTAAATTCATAGTAATATGTAATAATATTTATTGTAATATTCTTCCGATACCATTTTTCGGTGCGGAACTGGTAGTTGGTGAATTCATGATAAAATGTAATAATATTTATTGTAATATTCTGCCGATAGTTGTTTTAATCTGAATATTGAATTTGAATGTACTCGCGGAGCATGGGAACATATGAGATCGAGAGTATTCGTTATGACTTTTCTGGGAGTTATGGTGTTCTCGATAAGGTCCAATTTTGTCGACATCAACATATTGCTGATGGTTATAAACATCTTCAATGATCCACAAAGATTTTCTTTGGTGCCCATGATCCTTGCCGAAGTTCTTCGTTCGATGAAAACCTGCATTAGGGGGCACAACTTATTCGGGGGATGCATTATGCTACTACAAATTTGGGCGAGAGAACATTTCTATCGTCGTGATCCATTAATGGATTTCTACATGGGTGCACGTAACAGGATCGAAAGCCATGAAGATCGTCTCCAAAATTGGGTGGGCGCGCCGTCAGGAAGGGAAGATTGGCGCACATTCCTGAACAACCTTACAGGAGATGCCATCCAATGGAAGTTTTCTTGGATAAGATGAGTGGCGTTTGCGAGGACCTGATATTTTTTCTTTATCGAGTTAATTGGGCTGAGGGGCATTCAACCATGTGTACCTCTTCGGGTTATGCGGCAATTTGGAGTCATCCAAGACATTCTGCTATGGTCAATCATGGGGTCACATGAAGATGCTTTCACTTCAGTCTCGCTGGAACAGATAAGAAATCTGCAAGCTGAGTGGGAATACATGATCGATTTGGAAATATGAGAGGAAAAATAGTGTACGCCGAAGTATTATGCTTGGCGGAATACTGTGAGTCATATGGCTCATCCAAGCGTACAAGGGAACTAGGCGTTTGTAGAGAACCAACAGATTGATTGGATTGGAGAATCAGTGCTTCATAGCATGGGATTCACCACATCCATGTATAATCAGATTGTTCCTGGATCCATCGATTATTTAATCCAGGTGGTTGAAGAAGAAGAAGAAGAGGATCCCGAAAAGACCTGGAGGAGGACCCTGATGAAAACCAAGAGGAGGACCCTGAAGAGGGGTGGAGGAAGACCACATGGAGGTTTCCTGAAACGGATTCTAACATCTATGACCCAAGAGATGAAGGGGTGATAGACATGTCTCCCGAACGCTGCCCGACGAGTCTCCAGAGTACCACCCAGGGCCATATTATGATGGGGACGATGACGATGGTCTTTCTTCTTTGAACTTTTTTCATAAGCTCCGCAAAGTACCATGTGGCCTATCCCTCTTGTATGCCTTATGGCCCCATGTACTTTCAGTTCTTAGGTTTCTGATTGCTTACCTCAATGTAACATCCAAGACTACCTTAATCAATGAAGTTATGTTTGCTCCAAGTGTTTAAATGGATAATTTATTATCAAACTGATTGCAACGTAGGCCTACCTCAGGAAAAAAAGGTTCTACATTAGGACGCGTTTTGAATGTCGCCAAATTGGCGTATATTTGTGTTACACTTACATATTTGCTACATCTTTCAATATTTCCCAAACTAACATAGTTTCCCTTTTTCTTTGTTTTCTTTTCTTTATTTATCCCAAAAGTACGTTGATTTGTTTCGACTTGCAAACTGGCTGACTCACGATACAACCTTAGATCCAAAGGAAATATGAGTGATAAAGACGAGTTCAACGCTGCTGCAAATATAATGATACCCATTGAGAACCTCGAAGGTTCTCGAAACATGACAGACATCCAAAATGAAGAGAAAATGGCTCGCATGGAGCAAGAACTCGAGATCTTGAGGGAAGAATTACGCCAAGTGCGAGACTTGGCCAAACTGTCGGCTACCACTTTCCCTAATTTCAAGATGCCTATCTACTTCGCAAAGGCTGACTTGTCTTCTGCCGGCTTGCCAAATCAGCCAGAACAAACTCAACATACTCCCTCTCACGGTCGAGTTCCACCAGCTTCTCCAACCGCAGTTAGGACCATTCCCGACCTTTCCAATCATGACCCTACCATACCTACAATGCAATAGATACTTGAGGCACATGTCGCCGCTCTCTATGAGCCGCATTTTCCACCCGTATATGCCGTTGGAGCTCCTACCTTTACAATGCCAGCAGTGCTTAATGTCCCGTATAAGGTCGATCAATATGAAGAAATGGAGAAAGATACCCCGCTAAAAGAAGATGGATCGATAAATGCCTAACTTCAGGGTCTATGAAAGGCATTGAAAAGCCTAAAAGTTACTAGAGGAACGGAGAGTCTGGATTATGATGACTTGTGCATCCATCCAGACATTGACATGCCGGTAGGGTACAAACCATTGAAATTTGACATGTTCGATGGAAAAAGTGACCCTCACACACATTTAAGGGCATAATGTGACAAGTTAGTCGTGTAGGGAGAAATGATAAGCTGAGGATAAAGTTTTTCATCCGGAGTCTGGCTGGAGAAGTATTAACCTGGTATACCCGCCAAGACCCTCGCAAATAGCGTGACTGGCAGGAAATGGTTAAGGACTTCATGACTCATTTCAGATTCAATACTAAAATTACTGCTGACAGATTCTCATTGGCCAATATACAGAAGAAGCCATCTGAGAATTTCCAAGAATATGCACGACATTGGAGAATTGAGACCGCAAGGGTGCAACCACCACTAGATGAGAGTGAGCTCTCTAAGTACTTTATTCGAGCTCAAGAAGGTATCTACTTTGACAAGATGATGTCAATGATGGGCCAGAAGTTTGCAGAATTGGTCAAGATGGGAGACTTTATAGAGGAGGGTGTTAAATCTGGGAAGATTCAGTCTGTGGTCGCATTGCAAGCTGCAAGTAGGGCTATACAATCGGGTTTCATTGGTGGCATAAAAAATAAACAGGAGGATGTTTCAACTGTCACTTACCAACAAGGAGGACCGTCCCACCGATACCCCAATAATACCTAAATTGATGCGCATACTTCATACGTCCCATACCAAGTATATGATAACCAACCACACTATAATCCACCCTGAGCACCAGAATACCAAAATCCTCCAAGACCATATGTCCCTGTCCAAGCATCAATCCACCAAAATAGACCAACATATGCACCGAGACCACGTCCAAATCTTAAAGCTAGAAATGCTCGCACTTACACACCAATTGTCGAACCCTACTCCAATTGTTTGAGAGGTTGAGGACAGCGGGAGTGCTGCAACCAGTTGAAGGAAAACTTCCTGATCCAATCCCTCGTAATTTTGATGGAAACAAGCGATGCGCTTACCACTTAGGAATCCAAATACACGACCCAGAAGATTGTTATGGATTGAAGAACCAGGTCGAGTCTTTGATCAGAAGAGGAGTAATCAAATGCATTCTAGCGCCTCCCAATGTGAACAATAACCCCTTGCCAAACCATGAGAATGGGGAAGTCAACATGGTTACTCTAGATGAAAAATATGGGGGACCTGACTATCCAGACATAGATGAACCAGATGCCATGACATCTTCGCACAACTTGTTATCACTGTTCAACTAAGGGAACCTCTGACTGTCCAAACATATCTCCCAAGAGTTGTAGTGACCACTCTAATTGCGAGAAAGCCTAAATATAACATCAAAGCAGTCCCATGGGAATATCGAGCAGACGCCAATGGCAAGATGATCGACACTGTCGTAGCTCAAGGGATGACCAGGTCGGGGAGGTGTTATGCCCCAGAGGATCTAAATCAAAGAGATCTTGGAAAAGAATAGAATCCAAAGAAGAATGTTACCAATGCTGAAGCCGCAAAATTTTGGAAGAAGATGCAGCCTAAAAACTATTCAGTCGAAGAGCAGTTGAAGAAGACGCTAGCCCACATATCTATTTTGTCTCTGCTTATGAGTTCTGAAGCTCATAGGATTGCTTTGATGGAATTGTTAGACGGAGTGAACATTCTAAAAGAGACCACAAGTAAAACCTTAGCTTCAACGATTGGAAGAATAGTGGAAGCTAACAAGATTTCTTTTCATGATGATGAGTTGCCTACATAAGGGGCTGGGCACAACAAAACGTTTCACATCGCAGTCAAATGTTGTGATAAGAGTGAGACTCGAGTTCTAATTGATGGTGGTTCTGGATGCAACATTTGTCCTTTCATCACTCTGAAGGATTTAGGTGTTAATATGGGAGAGATAAGTGAAAGTCGTGTGAAAGTTAGAGTTTTTGATGGAGCGCAAAGAAGTGTCATTGGAGAGATCTATCTCACATTGTAGGTGGGGCCGGCTGAATTCCCTATCCTATATCAAGTGATGGATGTATCATCCAACTACAACTTGTTGCTGGGAAGACCATGGGTTCACATGGCAAGAGCAGTTCCTTCTACTCTTCACCAATGTGTAAGTTTGAGTGGGGTCGCATAGAAGTTACTATCCACGGAGAGCTCAGTCATCCCATCCTTTTTGTTAATTCTATCCCAGTCACTGACAAGTTAGACGGAGCCACTTTTCACACTTTGGAAATTATGCAAGCTGTAAAGGTCGGTGAGGAAGCAGAGGCAGGTAATACAAAATTGTCAAGTGCAGCAAAACTGGTTGCGTTAGAGATGTTGAAGTATGGATATTAGCCTAAGAATGGACTTGGATCTAAGTCCAATGGCATAGTTGAGCCGATCCAGTTGAAGCTTCAGAGAGGCACCAATGGACTCAAATATGAGCCTACCTCGGGAAGAGACCATCATGGGTCAAACAATACGATTTTCGTACCAAAAAAAGCTTTGATCACATCGTAGAAAGGAATAAGAAATTTGTTTGTGGCCATGGATGGAGAAGAGGAAGAAATAAATCTCAGCAAATTGACCATTCATGATGTCGAACTTGGAGAAATCTTGCAGAACTGGACCATCGGCCCATCCCTGTTTCAACCAGAGTCCTGGTAGTGTGGAAAAGTAGTCTTAATTTTAAAAATTTGCATGATCAAATTGAGGCTTGAATTATTCCTAATCATTTGTTGCTTGCCTCTTCTAAAAGCTAGAATGCTTTGAAATAAAAAGCCTTTATTTTCTATAAAAAATTTCTCGTTATTTTAAATATCTATTTATTTTTACTTACCTTTTACACATTTTAGCACTCATATTAATAAAAATCCTCGTTCAATGATTATGACATGTAACGAATCCACCGAGCAAGGTGAAAGCAATGAACAAGATCACGAAAAGTATGATGAAAGCATGATGCCGGAAAATCTACCACATGAGATCGAGCAGTTTGCAAGTCAGAAGAAATTAACCCAATATGGATGAAACAAAAGTTGTCAACTTAGAAGATGAGCAAATCGTGAAGGAGACATGAGTCAGCATACACTTGGAGGCTGAAAGAAAGCAAGAGTTAATAGAATTGCTTAAGCAGTATGTTGACGTATTTGCTTGGTCTTATGATGACATGCCAGGATTAAGCACTGCTATTATCTCGCACAAATTACCAATTGATCCCACTTGTCTACTTGTTAAGCAAAAGACAAGAAAATTCAAGCCAGATTTAAGTTTACGGATCAAGGAGGAGGTAACTAAGTAAATTGAGATGAACTTTGTGAGGGTTACAAATTACCCCACATGGTTAGCCAATATTGTGCCTGTACCAAAAAGGGATGGGAAGATCAGAATATGTGTGGACTATCGAGATCTCAACAAGGCCAGTCCTAAGGATGATTTCCCTCTTCCAAATTTTCATATACTCATCGATAATTGTGCAAAACATGAGTTGCAATCATTTGTCGATTGTTTTGCAGAATATCACCAAATCCTGATGGATGAAGATGATGCACAGAAGACAACGTTTATCACTCCATAGGGAGTGTATTGCTACAGAGTAATGCCATTTCGTCTCAAAAATATAAGTGCAACCTACATGAGGACCATGACTACCCTTTTTCACAATATGATCCACAAGGAAATTGAAGTGTACGTGGATGATGTCGTTATCAAATCCAAAAGAAGTTCAGACCACCTGGATGACTTATGAAAGTTCTTTGAGAGGTTGCGTAAGTATAATGTGAAGTTGAATCCAACAAAGTGTGCATTTGGAGTACCTGCAGGAAAACTGTTGGGATTCATAGTTAGCAGGAAAGGCATAGAGTTGGATCCATCAAAGATAAAAGCAATCCAAGAGCTACCTCCACCCAAGACTAGGAAGGACGTGATGAGTTTATTGGGAAGACTGAATTACATCAGCCGGTTGATAGCTCAATCCACAGTGATCTATGAACCCATATTCAAATTACTGAAGAAGGATGCTGCCACGAAATGGACAGAGGAATGCCAAAAGGCTTTTGATAGAATCAAAGAATACTTGTCCAGCCCGCCAGTATTGGTCCCACTAGAGTCTGGAAAGCCTTTGTTATTATATTTATTTGTTTTGGATAATGTATTTGAATGTGCATGTATTGGGGCAGCATGATGAGACATGAAGAAGAGAGTAAACCATTTACTATTTGAGCAAGAAGTTCACACCATACGAGACAAGATACACCTTGTTGGAACAAACATGTTGCGCATCGCGCAAAAATTTAGGCATTACCTATCTGCATTCACCACGTACTTGATCTCAAGAATGGATTCACTCAAGTACATCTTTCAGAAACCAATGTCTACAGGTAAACTGGCGAAAGGGAAAATTTTGTTGAGCGAGTGTGATATTGTGTACATAACACAAAAGGCCATCAAAGGACAAGCCCTGGCTGATCACCTCGCAGAAAACCTAGTGGACCAGGATTACAAGCCACTCACGACCTACTTCCCTGATGAAGAGGTTTTGTTTGTAGGAGAAAACATATCAGAGTCGTATGATGAATGGAAGATGTTCTTTGATGGAGCATCAAACTCTATTGGAATTGGAATATGAGCGTCTTAATTTCGAAAACAGGTCAGTATTACCCAATCTCAGCAAAGATTAGGTTTTATTGTACCAATAACATGGCGGAATATGAAGCTTGTATTCTCGTACTCAGGATGACCATAGACATTTGTATCAAAGAACTCTTGGTGATAAGAGATTCTGACTTGTTGGTTCATCAAGTGCAAGGAGAATGGACCACTAAGAATGTCAAGATCCTTCCTTATTTGCATTACATAAAAAAGTTGAGTAGGAGATTCATAAGGATTGAGTTCAAGCATGTCCCTCGAGCTCAAAATAAGTTTGCCGATGCTTTGGCAACATTGTCCTCGATGATTCAACATCCAAACAAGAATTACATATCGACCCTATCAATATAGAGTTACATGATCAACATGCATACTGTTTTCATGTAGACGAGGAACTGGATGGAAAACCCTAGTACTATGATATTAGAAGATTGATAGAAGCACAAGAATATCCTAAAAATGCTACAAGCAAGCAGAAACAGACTTTGAGGAGGATGTCCAATCATTTCTTCCTTAACGAAGAAATCCTATATAAGAGAACTTTGGATTTGGGATTGCTGAGGTGTGTCGATGCCGCAGAAGTGACAATCCTTTTGGAAGAAATACATGCAGGAACATGTGGACCTTATATGAATGTGTTCACTTTAGCAAAGAAGATTTTAAGAGTTGGATATTTTAGGATGACCATGGAGAGAGATAGCATCTGGTATGTGCAAAAGTGTCATCAGTGTCAAGTGCATGGAGGTTTTATACGGGTTCCACCGAATGAGCTCAATGTGATGGGTTCCCCCTAGCCATTTGCCGCTTGGGGCATGGATGTTATCGGACCCATAGAGCCTCCCGCGTCAAATGGACATCGTTTCATCCTGGTGGCTATCGATTATTTTACAAAATGGGTCGAAGCTTCGACATACAAGGCAGTGACTAAGAAGGTAGTGGCATACTTTGTTCGCAATAACATAGTTTGTTGGTTTGGAATTCCATAATCAATCATAACAGATAATGCGGCCAACCTCAACAACGATCTTACGAAGGAAACTTGTGAAAGGTTCAAGATTGCTCATCAAAATTCCACAGTTTATCAGCTACACATGAATGGAGCAGTTGAGGCTGCAAATAAGAATATCAAGAAGATTTTAAGGAAATAGTAAACAATCACAGGCAATGGCATGAGAATCTACCATATGCTTTACTCGGTTATTGCACCATGATCAAAACATCAACTGGGGCAACTCCTTATATGTTGGTTTATTGTTCGGAAGCAGTAATACCCGCTGAGGTAGAAATACCATCTTTAAGGATTATCCAAGAGGTTGGTCTGGACGATGCAGAATGGATACGTAGCAGGCATGAACAATTGATGCTCATCGATGAAAAAAGGATGGACGCGATTTGTCATGGACAACTCTATCAGAACAGAATGACCAAAGCATTCAACAAGAAAGTCAAACCTTGACAGTTCGCACCGGGGCAGTTAGTATTGACGAAGATCTTTCCTCACCAAGGAGAAGCCAAAGGGAAATTTGCACCAAATTGGCAAGGACCCTACATGGTTCATAAAGTACTTTTTGGAGGAGCAGTAATCTTAGCAGAAATGGACGACAGCGTGAGCATAAAGCCAATCAATTTAGATGCCATCAAGAAATACTATATCTGAAGACCTCAAGATGAGTGTGCATTTCTCATACTTTTGCATTTTTCAATGTAACAGAACTACGTCTAGACCTGACTTCCCACGGCGGGGTACGTAGGCAACCCACATAGGATCCGGTCTTTCCTAAACCCTAAACCCTAAACCCTACACTAGAAGATAATCAAGTCGAATCAACAGCTTAAGAAGCATCGTCTAAATGAAAGACAACAATTGGGAGAATTCTGCGAACAATTCACATTTGATATTCCACAACAAAAGTGACAAGGAATATATTCCTAAAAAGAAAAAAATCTTCCAAAAAAGATTATGAAAAATGGAAGAAAAAGAGAATTGAAAGAAAGCTAAGAAGAGCAGAAGAAGGTAAAGGAGACTCTTCCAAGCGAAGAAAAAAATATCGATATAATAAGTCAGATACTTGCCACAAATGTGGTAGATTCGGTCATTATGCAAAAGACTGCAGGGTCAAGGAAAAGATTAAAAGCCTTGATGTAGATGATAATATAAAAGATTCTCTTTATAAGATTATGCTCAATTCTGACTCACGAAAATCAGAATCAAATGATAGCGGTCAGGAGGAATCCTCTACAAGTGAAGATCTTAAAGCTTTTCAACAAGAAGATTATATGACTTGTGAAGATGAATGTTCACTTTGCCAACATGGATTGCAATGTGAAAAGAATCTCTTTCTAGCATAGAGATATAATTATGAACATGTTTACACATAAACCAAGGAACAAAAGCTATTAATCTATTTATTCCCGAATCAATAATATCTTTATAAAATTCTTCTTGAAAATCATATTGTTCTTCTTTACTAAAATTTTTGAAGAACCATTTTCTAAAAAGTTTCCATTTAGATCGCTAAAAATCTTTAGCGATCCTTGCTCTTGCCGGGGTTCCCAGACTAAATCACAAGCCATAGCCATATATATGGAGGAAGTAAAGAAAGATTTGATGAAAAATCTTGACATAGATATTAAAGATGATATCTCCATGGCATCTACTAGTCATACTAATGAAGATGATGACACCACATGTTTAGCTGGGGAAGGCCAAGATAGTGATAACAATGAAGAAGTCGACATCGATGCTCTCTTCAAAAAATTCCAAGAACAGGTGGAAGAATCTTCCAGTACCGCTATAGCTGTCAAGGGTAAAATAAAGTATGAAGACCCCATAACAATTATACATTGACTTTAATAAAATATGTCGGCCACATGTAATACGACAAAATACTTTTATAAAGTAAGATAGTGGAGGCCGAAAGCAATGTCGGCCAGTTGTAATAAAAGAGAAGACCAAGTTCACTTGTCGGTCTTATCGCTTTCTTAGTGGCCATTGTAAAAGTGTGAGACAACTTCTTTTTATCTTTTTAAGATTCCCCTCATTACTATATAAGGGGGCGAAGTATGTTTAGTAGGAGGCAAGTTTTAGAAACCCCTCTCTCTCTCATAATATTTTCTTTCTAAGTTTTTTAAAGTTGGAATACAAGTTTTCAATTTAGTTGGTACACGGTGGTTGTGGAGCTCCCGGCTCATAGAGACTATTTCTCTTATTATTTTTCTTTATGTGTTGAGCCCATATGATGGGCTAAACTGTTTGTGTTGAGCTGTAGCATACTAGGTTACTATAAGATATGGCATTGTGTCTATTATGATGACAAATTAAACAGTTAGACTAAAGTCATACATAGTTTATCCAGGCAATTCTCTTATGTTAAATGTTAAACTTTATGGTTATGATTATATGTCTGGCACTGAAGTTGTTTGCATTTGTTATAAAATTTATTATAAATTATTGCATACCTTAAATCCTATGTGCAAAATGATTGATTTCAAAACTGAAACTATTTTAATAGAAACTATGTATAAGGAATTTCTGGATTTTATGAAATCCAAAAAGGAATCGGATAATAATCCACTAGCATATTCCACAGCCCTTATAGACGAAGAAAACATGGAAGTGTTTGATTTAAATGACAAAAGATAGGTTATACTTCTCTTGGAAAATAGTGACCTCAGATGGAAAAATGATCCATGGCAGGTAATGTATAGGTATCCGGATACGGTTTCATATACCACGACTGTTTATAAATACAGAATACACTATGAGATGACACTCTCACCTACTGGGTCAGGTGAATTCCAACACTTTTACGCAACAAATACTAAGAAAGTTTATAACTCTTCTAAAATTATCATAAAAAAGATCTTAGCTCCTGAAGAATGAGGTATGAACCCTTTAAAGGAAATGGATTGTATCCACCCTGAACAAAAAATCGCGATAAAATAAAATTACTGGGATTACATTAATAGCTTTAATAAAGCTCTGTTATATGGGAGTGCTAATAAAAAGCATTCATGGTTTATTAAAATATGTTCAAATGTGTTTGATAGACAAATAACAAATTGGTTTTGCAAATGGTGGACATTAAATGGTCCTTCGGTAAAAACATTGCCTGAATCATACAAAAATTTATATTCTGAATGGGTAGATATCTCCCCAAAGATTTTAAGTTTACAACATGATAATATCTTCTTTGAAGGAATGTCACTAATGTATTTCTTCATAGAATTCTCTATTCCATGGATTATGAAATTGTCGGTGGAAGTTAATAATACTTCTGATGGATTTCCATGTCTACATAGAACTTTTCATACAAAGTTCTGGAGTAAGTTGACACAAAAGAACCCAGAAGGAAAGGTTCATGGTCAAGAAATTGTTGATTTGATAAATACTACAATTAGCAGATATTATGATATTGCTACATCAGAACCACATTTAATATCAGATGATTTATCATTTGCTCGAGCAATATTTAATCGAGGATCAATTTTAATTTTATTTTTATCCTCAGATATAACAGAAGCTAAAGTATGCAGAGAAGCGGCACAATTATGAGCTGGACCATAAACAGGTTCTAACGGCGAAATATGTTGAATAGCAAGTAACCTTCTATCAGAAGAAAATGAATGTCTATTATAAGGAACACTCTTTTCATCAAACTGAATGCAAATCTTACCATCAGAATTTTGAGTAATATGCCTTAAAAGGTAATAAACATAGAGATTCTAATAGATCTGATCCAGATAGATCTCATCGGAAAAGAAGATATAGACGAAGGTCTAGGGAAGAACGAGAAGAGTGAAAAGTTCATCGTAAATCTAATAGATTTACAAAGAATAGGTCTAGGCGAGATCTAAGTGCTACAAGTGTGGCAAATTCGGGCATATAGCACCAAATTGTAGGCTTGAAAAGCATAAAACTCTAGAGTTAGTGGAAGATATGCACGAAAAAATCTATAGTTTCTTGTACACCTCTTGGTTCTGAGTCCGATTATGATGATGACGATTATTCTTAATCAAGTTCTAAAACTGATAAACCTGAAACATCTGGTAAACTCAGTCAGCAACTATAGATGCTTGTAAATGTAGAGGTGATATTTGTTCTTGTGAAAATGATGAATTTTATAAATTACAATCTCAATTTGAAGATATGAATATTAATACTATTACTTCCGATCATATGATAGAATTTTTAAAAGAAGTTACTGATAACAGGTTGCATGAAAAAATTATTCAACTTGCTGCTAATAATAAGGCTAGTTCATCTAATGTTGTTGAAATATCAAAAAATGAGTTTGAATATTCTGCTCCTTCTCTTTATATAAAGTCAATAATTGACTTTCTAGACAGCATGTTGTTATACGTGATACTTCTTTTGATGATTTAAAAGAAGAAATTGAACAATTGAAGCAAGAGATTAAATCTCTTAAACAAAATCAGATTATTTGTGATCACCGCCTTACTCAGATTGAGTCTGCTACTAACAAAGGTAAAAATATTGTTGAAGAAAATACTCTTGCAAAACCTATTAATATTGATCCTAAACAAAATATGTTTTTAGGAATGATGCAGATTGTTACAGCTCATAAATGGTATGTTAAATGAACCATATTGATTGATAATGCTTTCTCTATAACTGATATTGCTATGATTGACAGTGGAGCCGATATGAGTTGTATTCAAGAAGGTCTTGTTCCTACCAAATACTTTGAGAAAACTACTCATATGGTTAAATATGCTTCTGGACATGCTTTAGATATAAAGTATAAATTGCATATTACGCGTATTTGCCAAAATAAAGTATGCATTCCACATTTCTTTGTCTTGGTTGAAAATCAGTTATACCCTCCGATTATACTTGGAACCCCGTTTATAAATGCTATTTATCCTTTCACTAGCATAACAACTAAGGGTTTTTCTGCTACTTATAAGGATGGAGGTATTAGTTATACTCTTATCACTGACCCTATTTCTTGAGATATTAATGCTTTAATTAATATGAAACAAAAGCATGTTGATTCTTTATAGCTTGAAATGTTTAGTATAAACATATTCAATACTTTAAAATCTACTAAAGTATAGGAAAAAATTAAATTAATTTTCGAACAAATGACCATTGATATTTGTGTTGATCATCCTAGTGCTTTTTGAAATCGAAAAAAGCATATTGTGATCCTTCCATATGAAGATAATTTCTCTGAGGATGATATTCCTACAAAATCACGCCCTTGCTAGATGAACGCCGAATTAGTTGAGTTCTGCAAAAAAGAAATTGATAATTTATTACAAAAGGGTTTGATAAGACCTTTTAAATCCCCTTGGTCTTGCACTACATTTTATGTCAATAATGCAGCCGAGAAGGAACAAGGAGTTCCCAAGTTAGTTATAAATTATAAACCTTTAAATAAATATTTAAAGTGAATTAGGTATCCTATTCCAAATAAAAAGGATTTACTATCAAGATTATATGACGCCAATATATTTTCTAAATTTGATTTAAAATCAGGTTATTGGCAGATCCAAATATTTAAAGAGAACTCTTATAGAACTGCTTTTAATGTCCGTTTGGACAATACGAATGTAATGTTATGCCATTTGGTTTGAAAAACGCTCCTTCTGAATTCCAAAAAATTATGAATGATACTTTCAACACATATTTGGATTTTATCATTGTTTATATTGATGATATTTTGGTTTATTCAAAGACTCTTGAAATGCACATAAAACATTTGGACATTTTCAAGAAAATAGTTATACAAAACGGTTTGGTGATTTCTAAATCAAAAATGAGTTTATTTCAAACTGAAGTCAGATTTTTAGAACATCTTATTTGTCAGGGGAAAGTTACCCCAATTCAACGATCAATTGATTTTGCTTCAAAGTTTTCTGATGTTATTACAGATAGGACGCAATTGCAGAGATTCTTGGGAAGTTTAAATTATATTTCCCCTTTTTACAAAAATTTATCTCGTGATGTAGCCCCATTATATGACAGGCTAAAAAGGATCATGAAACTCCTTGGACTAATAGTCTTACCAATTTGATAAAAAATATTAAACTTCGTGTTAAATCATTGCCTTGTCTAACGCTGGCTAATCCAGCTTGGCAAAAGATTTTGGAGACAGATGCGTCTAACATTGGATTTGGAGGAATATTAAAACAGATCAATCCTCTTTGTATAATTGGGCGGAACTCCCCAATTATACAAAGAGGAGGAATGAGCTTGGTAAAGCTGAAGACTTCTCAAAAGGAAGCCTCTTCTTCGTCAATACATCTGAAATATATTCCAGAAGACAACCCTCTATATGCAGAATTACGGGCTTATTTGTCCCAAAAAGATAAAGGTGATATCTTTGCCTCTATTGCTAAAGAAGATATTAATGATATCAAATCATATGAGAAGGTAGCAAAGAAAGAAATAATATTTCTTCTATAAAACTCTGAGATTAAGAGAAAGGATGAACCATGGAAAATATTCCAGCGATATTTGTTAAACGGATTATATTTCTCAGGAGAATCATATAAAATCCGCTCGTACTACGAGACCATTTTAATAAGCACTTGTAGTGCTGAATTTCAGCACTTCTCAGGGTACAACACTAGCGAGAATATTTATAACTTCTCCAAAATGATTATTAAACAGGTTATTTCCATAGAAGATTGGGGTATATCTTCTATGAAAGAAAGACAGATGAGCCTTAACAAAATTCCCACTAACTTCACCTATTGGGATTTTATTAATGCTTTTAGAAAAGTCCTCTACTATAATAATGAGAGGCATAAGCATACATGGTTCATTAAAGTATGCGCAAAGATATTTGCTGAGACTATCCCTAATTGGTTTTTAAACTGGTGGTCATATCACGGTCCAACTGCAAAGATTTTGCCAGAACCCTTTCTAAAATCATACAAACAATGGGTCAAGGTTTCACCCGACCTTAACAAATTATACCATAATGATCATATTTGTTACATGGATCAAATTGAACAAATATATTTTTTCATAGAATTCTCTATATTCCATGGATCCATAAATGGACCCCGGAAGTAGGTTTCACAGAAGAACAAATTCCGTGTTTATATCGAACCTATTATAACAATTTCTGGGACAAATTGATGAAAAAGGATCCCAAGACTAAGGCATTATACGGCCAAAAATTATTGGATTCTATTACCCAAAAAATTCAAGACTATAGTACTAATCCTCATAAGAGTGGACTTGTTGATAGCTCCGTCAAGCATATTGCTAGAAGAATTTCCATTCAAGATGAAAATAAAGAAGAGATGATAAATGAGTACTTAAATGAAGTCTTGAAGAATCTTCTCGTCAATATCAATCACTACGAGAAATCTGACTGTTCTATGCGAAGTGAAACTAGTGATGATGTGCAAGAAGATACAGCTCAGCTTCGTGGAGATACACTGCAGCGAACAGAAGATTTCCTATTTGGATTAAAGGAAAAGGACACAACAACTTAAAGGATGAAGGCACTACCAACAGTAGAAATACTGTTATTCAACAGTAGATATACTGTTCATAGGGACAGATGGGCCCCGATAGCACAATACAAAGATGCTTGTTGTTTTATTTCCTATCTATAAATAAGTGTGTTTTTAGTTGAGAAGAGCAGATTTTTTGAACCATCTTCTCTCTTTTAGTTTCTCTCTCTTAGTTTCTTTTGTTAAAGTTTAAGGTTGCCGGACTTTGGCCGGAGTAATAAATAAAGAGTGTTGTTTGGTGACGACAAGGTATTTTCTTATTCTTTTCCTCTTATTTCTTTTTCCTTTCCTTCGATCTAAGTCGTGACTATGTCCGGCTAAAGAATTATATCTATTTCGGAAAGCTAGCGTCAAATTTATATTTATCATGAAAGATCTAGACTTTATCTAAATATGCATAAATTTATATATGGTTTCTTGACTTGGTTCCGAGATGGTGATACAGTCAGATTCAATATAACAAGTTAGTGGCTTTGTCTTAGTGACTCCGTCTGGCCAGCCGTGGTCTCAGCCCGTTAAGGAGATAAAAGGGCGATTTATACCCGATTAGAACTGCTAGACACATGGGCTCACTATCAATACGTATTTGAATCTCGACAGACCCTTGCTTGGGTAAAAGGATTAGATCTTTCCATACAGTCGGTAAACTATATAAAAATTTGTATGTATTTCGATTCGGATTTCTTCCTTGAATTTGGATGTTAACAAGCTAGATTGAAGATGACCACGCGGACTACCGCCCATCTTCTGAGATCTTGTTTAGTTGGTATTCTAAAGGTTTCAAATCATTTTTAATCTGGATTATTAGCGCAGTTAATTCATCTAATTTTTTTATCAAGAGAACTAATATGTTCGCCAATAACTTTAACATAAAGTCAAATGTTTTGTTTGTAGGATGGACCCTTCTTGGATAACCAAGGGTCCAGGAAAGGGAAACAAAACCGAATTTACAATTATCTTTAACTGATTCTAATATATTGGATGCTTTAACTTTGAATGCTCAAATGCATGGTTATAATTATGCACCTGGATCAGAATTGATTTGTTTATCTTATATAATCTATTTCAAATTGCTTGCTACTTTGAATCCTAGATGTAAGTTATATGATACATCTGACCAAACTATTTTGGTAGAAACTAATTTCAGTACCACTATAAGAGGTATTTGTCTGGTTCCGCTTATGTTCCTCTATAATAATAATAATAATACTATATATATATATATATATATATATATATATAAAATAATAATAATAATAATAATATATGTTATGAATTTTTTGTAGGAATACGAAAAGATTTTTAATTTTCATAAATATTATTTCTTATAAAAAAAATTAAACATATTATATAAATATTACTGCTTACTTTCTCATTTTTAATTTTTGCGTCAATCAAATAAATTTTGTTCTTAAGAGTTAACTCGATTTTTCTAATTGAATATAATTTCTATTATTGCGATAAATAGTTTTCGTACATTTTTTCAAAATTAGGAAGGCTTAATTAATTAATGAGTTAATAATTTATATTAATTTTAATTTTAGAGTGACTAATTTTATCAAATAAGCTAGTCTTGTAAAATAATTATTTTCAATTTAATAAATTATGGTTATTTAATAAAGAAGAAGTTATAATTTAAATGGACCTAATTTGAGTAAAATTTGGCAATCCAAGTCATTTTAATTTGGCCAATCCATGCGTGCCACGTAAGAAGCACATGGATATTGCTTCTTCAGATTCGATCTCAACTGTCCGATTTAATCTAAGGGTCCAATTTAATTCAACATCTCTCTCTCTCTCTCTCTCTCTCTATATATATATATATATATATATTGACCGTCCGATCGAACGATCAGACGACCCAAAATGAGAAAGACTTTTCATCTCATTAAAAAGACACCTATCGTCCCCTATACTCTAGATCAACATTGAATTTTCCTTCTTCCCCAGCCCCCTTATGCGCTTTCTTTTTCCCTAGACAAAACGTCTTCTCCATGGCCGCCCACGTTCCTTGCTCATACCCCTACCTAGTTGCGTCTTCTCCACAGACGCCTATGGCCGTCCCAGGCTCCTCTCCCATCACCTCCCCCACGTGATCCCCCATCTCCCTGTCAGAGAACCGGCTCTGCGTCGCTGGAAAAATGCCCCATCAGTCACTTGACACTCTCAAATCGACGTGAAAAGGTCGATTCTTGAGAGATTTTTCTTCCTCTTCATGATTACTTTGCCGTTTCCTCTAAGATTTGCGTTTCCAAAAATTCAAATTTTGAATTCTTGGATCCCCAAATAGACGATAAAATGAGGACTTTGGTTCTCATTTGAAATCATCCATCAACGTCCAAAAACAATCCATGAACGATCGGAAAATCACCAAGGCAAAACCGTAACAAAAGCTTTTGAGTTCAAAAAATATTTATCTCATCTTTTCTGGTCCTACTATTTTTTGTTTTGAATTCGAGTTTCGAGGAAGTTTGAAGTTGAAATCGCTTGACGTCAAAGCTCTTGTTTGTTGCTCTATACAAGGGCTAGAGTTTCTACTTTGGAACTCATTTTGGCCTAAATATTAGGCCAACAACTATTAGAATCACCGCAACGCTTAGAGTTTCATAAATTAGGAGTCCAATAACTCTTAGCCTTTTTTTTGTAGTCTTAATTATATTATTTATAATATGTTGGCTAACATTTACTTATGTCTACATAACTCTAAAGTTTTGATATATTAATTGCTTGTCTTTTACTTTTGAAGATTATTTATGTGAGCTAATATCATTTGTTTGTGAATTTAGTGGAAATACTTTTAGAAGAAATGATCCAAAATATTTTTGAAAATGGGTTAACATTTTAAGTTTTACTTATAACATTTTCTTAGGCCTTTATCTTAAGGTCTAGGAAAATTTGTTGTCCACAATTTTCAATTAAAGTTTTAAAGGGCTAAATTATTATTCATTTAGGCCTAACTCATCGCTTAGAACTCCCAAATAAATTTGAAACTAATTTAAAAGCTAAAATAATTTTCAGAGATATATGAGGCAAAAACAATTAACTTTAAAATAATTAACTTGTGGAAGTGCTTTTTTTAAAAAAATAAATAAATAGGAAAGTAGGCTTATATATTTAACAAAATTAAATGTAACCATAGAATAAAGTTCCTATAGTTAGGCCCATTTTTATATTTTTTACATCACCTCTTTATGAAGAAATTATATTTACTATTATTGCTATCTCTATTTCATAATCACATATTGCTAAAATGATTTAATTTCTAAACATGCTATTTTTAAGATTTTAGATATGTCAACGGGTTCAAAATACAAGGTACATACATATATATATATCATACACATAAAATTATGAATTTTATATTTCTCTCTACATAACCTATTATTTTTATTTACTATCCCTTTTACGAATGTTATTTATTTATTTTTATAATTTATAAATCACTACACTTAAATATACATATTATTATACTACATCTAATTTATCGTCAATTTGTTCCTACATGTAAATAAATTAATAAACGTTCATTTTTTTAAAACAAACATACATGAATATACTATACATGCATGTGCAATAAATTTATTTAAGATCGCAAACTTCATATAGTATTTTGACATTTAGTATTATTGCTATTTGTTTT
Source organism: Solanum stenotomum (assembly GCF_019186545.1). NCBI lineage: Eukaryota > Viridiplantae > Streptophyta > Magnoliopsida > Solanales > Solanaceae > Solanum > Solanum stenotomum. Next base: position 2,630,887 of record NC_064293.1, read on the forward strand.
ATTTATTTATTTATTTGGAAACTCCATTTTATGTATTTTTATTCAAAATTATATATCATACATATTACTACATAATCACACATTTTACTATTCTATCTTATCTTATTTTTCTTTACACCTTAATTCTATATATATAAAAAGAATGACAAATTTTCATATCCTTTAAACTCAACATTTATTTCTAGTACATTTATATAAGACACCTCTATATTTTTCAACATATAAAATTGGCATACATTTTTAGTACATTTTTTTTTACCGTATGAAAAACATACTAGTAGTAATTTTATTTAATAGACATATATATGTCATACCTTGTATTTTACTCTCTTTTTTCTTAAACTAATAAAATTTACTTACCATTGATTTTAAAGCAAATAAATAAACAAGTTTTCCTAATTATATTTTTCTAAATTGAGTTTAAGGACTATCTTCGGATAGGCTCTGAGGGATGTTTAATACCTTCCCCTCGAGTAACCAAAACTCTTATTCAGAATCTCACTGGTTTCGCAAATCAAAACAGAGTTTACATTTACATATTTAAAAAATGGTTTTCCTAATATTTTCCTTAAAATTTAGGTGGCGACTCTAAAACAAAACAATTTTCTTTCAAAATCAGAGTGTCAGTCATATTATGTTGTGAACTATTTCGGCTAGTTCGAAATAGGGTGCGACACCATGAAATAACTTTCCAAGACGTTAAAATGATATTTTGATCAAAATCAACCATTCATGTTTCAAAAGCTCCAAAACACGAAAATCATATAAAACCCAAATGAATGACTAGTTGACCAAACAGTTTGTCTCAGAAAGTCATAAATGACTTGGGGTCTCTATAGGTTAGCTTAAAATGACGAAAATATTACAAAATAGAGAAAATGACATAGAGGGTCATTATAACATTCACTACTAAAAGGACTTTCATCCTCAATAGTAAAGAGTGAAGAAGTGCCTAAAGTCTCAAACATGTGCGAATACTAAGCCCCTGTAAGTCATGCTCGGTCTCCCATGTAGCTTCCTCAATGCGATGGTGCCTCCACTAGACCTTAACCACATGTATATCTCTCAAACACAATCGTCTAGCAACCCTAACAAAAATGGCAATTGGCTATTCCATGAAGGACAAATAGTCATCCAGTTGGAATGAGTCATACCAAAGCACATGGAACTCGTCAAGAACATATCAATGAAGCATCAATACATGGAAAATTGGATGGAAAGCTGAGTAAGTCATTGGCAAGGCCAACTCGTATGCAACATCACCAACAGCCCAAAAAATCTCAAAAGGTCCAATATACCTAGGACTAAGCTTTCCCCGCCTCTCGAATCTCATCACTCCCTTCTATGGTGATATTCAGAGGAAACGACGATCACCAACACCAAACCTCAAAGGACGACGTCTACAATCAACAGAGGTATTTTTTCTTCTCTAAGCCTCTTATAGCCTATCCTAAATAACACAAACTCATGACAAATCATCCTGAAGCAAGTCTATATTATGTAACCTAGGATTCGAAGCTTCAAACCAACCAGCATGAGATCAACAATGCCTACCATATAATGCCTCGAATGGGGAAATCTAAATATTGGAACAATAGTTGATGTTATAAGCAAACTCCACCAAATCCAAAATTAATCTCACTACCATCTAAAATCTAGCACACAAGCTCAAAGCATATCCTCCCAAACCTGAATAGTCCACTCCATCTCCTATCGGTTTACAGGTAAAATGTTGTGCTAAGATCAACATGTGTACCCAACACCTTCTGGAATACTCTCCAAAAGCTAGAAGTGAACTAAGAGCCTCTATTGGAGATAATACACACTGCACCCCATGAAAATAAACCATCTTTTGAACATAGATCTGGGTTAATCTCTCGAAATTGAAGGAAGACATAACAAGCAAGAAATGATACCAGTTGATCAATTTATACATAATGACCCAAATGTTACAACCACCTTAAGAAGTCTGCGAAAATCCCACAATGAAGTCCATAGTTATCTACTCCGACTTCCACTCAGGAATGAGTAATCTCTATTACTCACCATCAGGCCTCAAATGCTCAGCCTTCACCGGTTGGCAATACATGCAATGAGCTACATGGTCTGTTATATCCCTCTTCATAACCTCTCCACTAGTAATGTTGCCTTAGATATCTATACATCTTAGTTGTGCCCCAATGAATAGAATACCTGGAGTTGTGAGCCTCCCGAAGTAGTATGAATCAGATCCCCAACTCTAGGAACACATATACGACCTTCAAATCTCAAAATACCCTTAGAGTCTAAGGTCACCTCACCAGCATCACCACTTAAAACTCAATCATGGATAGCTACAAAACCCATATCCTCAAACTATAGGCCATAAATATGCTCCAATAGAGTGGAAAAAGCCTTACCAAAAGCTAGAACTTAAATAGAATCGAAGATATCAAGCCAGACCAACTTGTGGGCTAAAAATAGGATGTCCAAAACCAAAAGTCTCTTCAAAAATGAAAGGAAGACTAGACTCCTCATATTCACCACCTTCTACCTCAAGGCATCCAAACCACATTCGCCCTGCCATGATGGTCAAAATAGAGAGGTCATAGTCATTCAGGATCTCAATTAGCCTCGAAATGAGGTCTTTCTGGATCAAAATATACTGAAGAATCACGTAATCCATGAATATCTCACAATGAACTTTGTATGGGTAGTACCTTCAAAGCATAAGCGTGAAAAATACCACCACCAACCCCAAATCATGAGGGGTTTAGTTGCGCTCGTGAACCTTAAGCTACCTCGATGCATAAATAGTCACCTGACCCTGTTGCATCAAAACACAACCCAAACCAATGCTGGATGCATCATAATACATTGTAAACCCTTTGCCCTCAACTAGAAGAGTTGAATAAGAGCAGTGGTAAGCAACTCCTTAAGCTTCAGAAAGCTCGCCTTACACTCATCGGATCACTCAAAGGGAACATCCAATCTAGTCAGCCTAGTCAAAGGCACAACTATAGAAGATAATCCTTCATCAAACCATTTGTAGTAGCCTGTCAACCTAACAAAACTCTAAATCTCCATCATGGAGGCGGGTCTATCCCAATCACGAACCGCCTCAATCTCTGTTGGGTCTACTATGATCATGTCCTTGGACACCACGTTCCCCAAGAATGCTATAGACTCAACCCAAAAATCACACTTTAAGAACTTAGCATAAACGTGTTGATCTCTCAAAGTCTGGAACATAATCTTCAAATATTGCTCGTGCTCTGCCCTACTTCACAAGTACATGAGAATGTCATCGATGAACAAAATAATGAAAGAGTCTATATAAGGCCTTAACACATGCATCATCAAGTTCATGAACATCACTGGGTATTGGTCAACTCAAAATACATCACCAAGAACTCTTAATAGTCGTAACTAATCCTGAAGGTTTTCTTAGGGATGTCTCTACCCTAATCCTTTGAGAAAGGGTGATTTGGTGTCCTGTAGCTCCAAACTTTAGCTCATGAATAGTAGTCGTGGTTTGGTGATTTTAATCCTTTTTGTTTTTCTAGTTTTTGGTGCTATTTTGTAGTTGTGTTGCTTATTGTTTGACACTTTGTTGGTGGCCATTTTGGAGAACCCTTTGTAACTGTTGTTGATTTTAGAGGAGCTTTGTCCTTGTGGATTTTACTCTTCACACTGAAGAGGTTTTCCACGTTAAATTTGGTATCTCGTGTGTTGATTTATTTTTCTTGCTTTAATTGATTTGTTTGTTGCCTCAAACAATGTTTTCTTTCATTAATTTGTATTCGTTTGGTTCAAATAGAAAGGGAAAGTTTGGACTTGGGTTTCTTCTACTATGGCCCTGTCGTGCACATTTATTTTGTGCTTGCCTGTCCCAACAGAGTGGTATCAGAGCATAAAGTTGTTTTTGATTATCTATTTGAATGGTTGAGTCAAATATGAGCAAGATGGTTAGTTATCAGACATGAAAATGAAAGATGAAAGATCTTCTATTTGTCAAGAAAATGCATCTACTTGTGTTTGCTTCTAATAAATCAGAATCTATGAATGATGAGGATTGGGAATTTGAGCACATACAGATTTGTGGCTATATCAGACAATGGGTTGAAGATATTGTTAGAAATCACATTATGAATGAGACACATGCCAGAAGTTTATGGGACAAGCTCGAGACACTTTATGCTTCGAAGACTGGGAACAATAAATTATTTTTGTTGAAACAATTACTGAACATCAGGTATAAAGAGGGAACTCCTATTCTTTATTATATTAATGATTTTCAGGGTGTTCTTGACCAGCTGTCTGGAATGGGTGTAAAGTTTGATGAAGAAATACAAGGATTATGGCTTCTTAATACTTTGCCAAACTCTTTTGAAACTCTTCGAGTTTGTTTGACTAATTTTGCTCCCAGTTATGTTGTAACTATGGAATATGCTAAGAGTGGTGTCTTGAATGAAGATATAAGAAGAAGATCTCAAGGCTCATCTTCTTTAGTTTCACACTCAGAATGACAAAGATACAAGTAATGGAAAGTCGAAATCTAGATTTAAGAATGTTACATGTGACTATTGCCATAAGGGTAGGCATATCAAGAAATATTATTTCAGGTACAAGAGAGATATGAAACAACAAAAGAAAGAAGGCGATAATGAAAATCATTGTTGTTGTTGCTAACGATGACCTTATTGTTTCTTGTGATGAAAATGTCATCAATCTTGTTTACGATGAGTCTAGCTGGTTTGTGGATTCTGGTGCTATTTCTCATGTTATGCCAAAGAAGGAATTATTTTCTTCTTATACTCCAGGTAATTTTGGGATGTCGAAAATGGGCAATAATCATGGGGTTACAGTTCTTGGTATTGGGACAGTTTGTTTGGAAAGCAACAATGGTTACAAACTAGTTCTCAATAATGTCAAGCATGCTCCAGATGTTCACTTGAATTTAATTTCAGTGGGATACCTTGATGATGAGGGTTATGTTAATACCCTTGGTGCTAGCCAGTGGAAGCTTACTAGAGGTTCGATGGTTGTGGCCCGTGGTGACAAGTTGTCTAACCTATACATTTTTCAGGGCTCCATTTTTAGAGGCTCAGTAAATTTGGTAGAGAATGATACTTCATCAGAGTTATGGCATATAAGACTGAGTCATATGGGCGAGAAAGGGATGGACAATTTGGCTAAGAAGAATTTGCTTTGTAGCGTGAAACAAGCAAAGTTGAACAAATGTGTTCATTGCTTAGCCGATAAACAAAAAAGAGTTTCTTTTTAGATTCATCCGCCTTCGAGGAAGCTTGATTTCCTGGAGTTGGTACATTCTGATTTGTGTGGTCCTTTTAAGGTAAGGTCTCATGGTGGTGCACTTTACTTTGTGACTTTATTGATGATCATTCTCTCAAACTCTGGGCATTCCCTTTGAATTTCAAGGATCTGGTACTTGATGTGTTCAAGAATTTTCAAGCCTTGGTTGAGAGACAGACAAGGAAGAAATTGAAATGCATTCATTCTGATAATGGTGGTGAGTATGGTCCTTTTGATAGATATTGCAGAGAGCAGGGTATTCAGCATCAGAATACTCCTCCAAAGACTCCTCAGCTAAATGGTTTAGTAGAAAGGATGAACAAACTCTTGTTAAGAGGGTTTGATGTATGCTTTCAGATGCTAAGCTATCACATTCCTTTTGAATTTGGTCTGGTAAGAATGTTTCTTCTGATCATCTTAAAGTTTTTGGGTGCCTTTGTGCATGCTCCTAAGGATGAGAGGTCAAAGTTGGATGTTAAAACTAGGCAATGTATCTTTGTTGCTTATGGTCGAGATAAATTTGGCTATTGTTTCTTTGATCCAGTTGAGAAGAAACTTGTTAGAAGTTGTGATGTTGTGTTCTTTAAAGACCAAACAATTGAAGATGTTGATAAAGCTTGGAAAGTTGATTCTCAGAGCAGTGAAAGCCTAGTTGATATTGATCTAGTTCCTTTGACTATTGCACCTAATGAAAATCTTCAAAATGATGAAATAAAGTTGATATTGAAGATGGTGATCATATTCAAAATGACCAGTATGCCATTGATGCTCCAGTGCAAGACGATGTCGTTGGTCAGCAAACAACTATTATTGATGCTCCAGAAAGTTCTCTTAGAAGATCTACTAAAGAGAAAATAGCTTCATCTCGTTATTCTCCCAATGAATATGTAATCTTGACTGATGGGGGAGAACCCGAGAGTCTTGATGAGACTATGGAAAGTGAATAAAAAGAAAAGTGGTTTGATGTTATGAAAGATGAAATGAAGTCTCTACATGATAAGCATACCTTTTGATTTGGTTATGTTACCTAAAGATTGAAAAGCTTTGAAAAACAGGTGGGGTTTTAGGGTGAAACATGAAAATGGTAACCTAGTTCCACGGTACAAATCTAGATTACTTGTCAAGGGTTTTAACTAGAAAAAAAGAATTGATTTTGATGAGATATTCTCTCCAGTTGTGAAGATGTCATCCATTCGTGTGGTTCTAGGCTTGGTTGCAAATCTGGACTTAGAGGTTGAACAAATGAATGTTAAAACTGCTTTTCTCCATGGTGACTTAATTAAGAAATTTATATGGAGCAGTCGGAAGGCTTTGAAGTCAAAGGAAAAGAGAATTATGCATGTTTGCAAGTTGAAAAAGAGTTTGTATGGTCTAAACCAAGCTCCCAGACAATGGTACAGGAAGTTTGGCTCTTTTATGAGTCAACCGAGCTTCAAGAAAACTTCTTCAGACCATTGTGTTTTTGTGCAAAAATTATCTGATGGTGACTTTATTATTGTTTTTCTTTATATTGATGGCATGTTTGTTGTTGGTCATAATACTTGCAAGATTAAAAAGTTGAAGCAAAAGTTGAATAAGTCTTTTGCTCTGAAAGACTTAGGACGAGCAAGGCAGATTCTTGACATGCAGATTGTCTGTGATAGAGAGGCCTAGAAGTTGTTGTTGTCATAGGAGAAGTACATTCATAAAGTACTTCATACATTAAACATGGACAAAGTTAAGGTTGTCACAACTATACACTTCAAATTGAGTATTAAGCATTATCCTTCTAGTGATGGTGAGAAGAAAGTTATGAAGAAAGTTCCTTATGCTTCAGTGGTAATTTGATGTACGCAGTGGTGTGTACAAGACCAGATATTACTCATGATGTTGGTATTGTTAGCCGTTTTCTTTGAGCACCAGAATGTTGTGAAGTGGATTATTAGATATCTTTGTGGCACTTCTAGTTTGAGTTTGTGTTTTGGTACAGGGAATCCTATTCTTTGTGGTTACACTGATTCAGATATAGCTGGTGATGTTGATACTCGTAAGTCTACTTCAGGCTACTTGATTACTTTTGTAAGGGGGGGATGTGTCTTGACAATCTAGGTTGCAAGAATGTGTTGCTTTATCTACTACAGAGGTTGAGCTTATTGCAACTATTGAAGCTTGCAAAGAGTTGTTCTGGATGAGGAGATTTTTGGGGGGGAACTTGGTTGTGCTCAAGAGAGGTATGTGCTTTATTGCGACAGTCATACTACCATTCATCTTGGCGAGAATTCTACATTTCATGGTCAGTCTAAATATATTGATGTGACGTATCATTGGATTTGAGATGTGTTGGATTCTAACTTTCTTAAACTTGAAAAGATTCATACCAATGATAATGGTTCTAACATGATGACTAAAGCATTTCCAAAAGGGAAATTTGAAGAATGTTGCATGATCGTCGGGATGGCGGTCTCTTCCACATAGTCGGTAAGGGGGAGAATTGTTGGGTTTTGAGTCTTTTTCCCTTCCTATGTGGATAAATAATAGTTCAAGATTTTGAGTCTCCTTCCTTTCCTATGTGGATAAATTTAAGCCCAATTTGGACTAGCTCACTTTGCCCTTAAATCCAATATTATGGTGCATATGTAAGACTTTCTTTTAAGTCTTATTTTGACGAATCACAAGAGTTTGATCAACAACCATATAGAGAGAAAAGTGAGAGAGTGCATATTTTCTCACAAACCCTAGCAGCCAATTTCAATCGCGATTCCCGCTTCGTTTCTTGTCTGATTGAGCTGATTTTGGATAGCTTGTTCCTTTCAACTTAATCTTTGACTGGGAACTGAGAGAGGGTGATTTCAAGTCTTGTAGCTCTAGATTTCAGCTCGTGAACATTAGCTGCGGTTTGGTATGTTTACTCCTTTTTTATTCTCTAGTTTTTTGTGCTATCTTGTAGTTGTGTTGCTCATTGTTTGACACTTTGTTGGTGGCCATTTGGAGAACACTTTCTAACTCTTGTTGACTTTAGTGGAGCTTTGGCCTTGTGGTTTTTACTCTTCACACCGAAGAGGTTTTCCACGTTAAATTTGGTGTTTCATGTGTTGATTTATTTTCTTTGCTATGGTTGATTTGTTTGCTGCCCCCAAACAATGTTTTTCTTGCATTAGTTTGTCTTCTCTTGGTTCAAATAGAAAGGGAAAATTTAGACTTGAGTTTCTTCCGCTATTGCCCCATCGTGCACATTTATTTTGTGCTTGCCTTCCCAACATTTCAAACCTGTACTATAATGCTAATTTTGAAGTGGCTAAACTTGTAAAAATTTATAAGCATATACTATGTCCTAAATAGGGATCCTAGAAACGGCTCTAAACTTTTCATAAGTAAACAATGAAGCTATCAAAAGCTCCCATCGTATTTTTTTCTCCAAGTTAATAAATTATAGTGTCTTAATCAGAAAAGCTTAGTTCGAGGAGGTCAAAGTTAGACTTACCACATATTACTTGGACTTCTTTCTAAAATGAACGAGACATGGAGTATATGTAATGACATGAAGGCAAGTTCTTGTCCTTTAGATATGATGCAGAAGTGCTCTTGGTCTATCCTTGATCAGAGATTTCTCTATGAAAAATATGAATCGGAATTTGAAGAAGGGGAGGGAGAAGGAGCCCTTGACCCGCAGGAGGATTTATTCAAGGGTAAATCACATAAAATGCTATATTAAAGAAATATTTACCATCTATGTCAATATAATTTTTCTAACTAAATATAACATTTTTTTGGAATTAAGAAAATTGTACATTCGCTTGCCTCTTTCTCTGCCCTTTATTCCTCTTCCTCCGCCCCTTTTTTTTAATTCTTCTTCTTCTTCGTCTCTTTCTCTATCATTATTATCTTCCTCCTCTTCTTTCCTTTTTTTTAGAAAAAAAATCCTCTTCTTCCTCTTTGAAATTCTTATTTAAATAACTATTTTGAAATCAAATTTTGCCCATATTTCATTATTTTACCCAAAAATATGACGAGAAAAGGAATGGAAAGATGAAAATTTGTACAAAATCGTGTTTTCAAGTAGAAATTTCAAATCTCTAAAATTACAGCAACAAGAGTTCACCATTGATGGTCATTATAAAGCTTCAAATTTTGAATTCATTACTTGAATTTTACGAATTTGTGATTAGTTTGGATAGGTTGTTCCTACAAAATAATTGAAAATGTCGTTTGAAATTTATATCTCAATTTTAAGAGGGTTTGGTTAAGTTTAAATTAATTTTAGGGGAAATATTAGATTAAAACTCGAAAAAGGTGAAATTTATGGAACTGTATGGCAATTGTATTAAAGTTGTATTAGATATATATCATAATTGTATTAAAATTGTATTAAAATCATGAACAATACATTTATAATACATATTACAAACTTCACTCTTTTTTAGTGATATCAACCAAAATAATTTAAGTAACACACCCGTAATACATTTATAATATAGGATGCAATACATTTGTATTACATATTGCAAATGCCGCTCTTTTTCTTAGTGATACAAATCAAAATAATTTATAAGATATATATAATACATGTTTTATTCATGAATAGTACATTTATAATACATATTGCACACTTCACTCCTTTCTTAGTGATACCAGCAAGAATAATTTAGGTAACACATTAATAATACCTTTATAAGACACCTACATTACATTTTAATACATATTGCAACCGTCACTCATTTTCTTAGTGATAAATTAAAATAATTTATAAGACACATATAATATAAGTTTTATTCATAAGCAATCCATTTATAATGCATATTGCAACCATCACACATTTTCTTAGTGATACAAATCAAATAATTTATAAGACACATATAATATAAGTTTTATTCATGAACAATACATTTCTAATACATATTGCAGACTTTACTCTCTTCTTAGTGATACCAATCAAATGATTTACGTAACACACTTATAATACATGCACACTACATTTTTAATACATATTGCAAACATCACTCGTGTTTTTAGTGATACAAATCAAAACAATTTATAAGATACATATAATACATGTTTTATTCATGAATAATACAAGTTTAATTCAATCTATAGATTATTGTCTTGTCTTTCGTTAGTAACGTTTTTTATTCATTCTTAATTTTCTCTTCTAATTCTAATACACTTTAAATGTAAATTTAATTCATTTTGTAGTTTATTATTTGTTACTATTAGATTACTTGTTTAATTCATTATTGATATAAGTTTAATTCACTCTATAGGTCATTGTCTCGTGTTTCATTAGTTACATTTTTTATCCATGCTTAATTCTCTATTCTAACTCCACTTTAATATTTGTGTAATACACTTTTAATACAAGTTAATTCATTTTACATTTTATTGATTGATTTGTTATGATTGAATTACTTGTTTAATTCATTATTGATACAAGTTTTATTCAGTTTACAAATCACAGAATGCTCTTTCATTTGCTACATTTTGCATGCGTGTTTAATTCACTTCTAATTCAACTTTAATATGTGTGTAATACATTTTTAATTCAAGTTTAATTCATTTGGCAGTTTATTATGCTTCTTCATTTGTTACGATTAGATTACTTTCTGCTCTTTCGTTTGCAATTAGTTTGGATAGGTTGTTCCTACGAATAATTGAAAATATCGTTTGAAGTTTATATCTCAACTTCAAGATGGTTTGGTTAAGTTTAGAATTGATTTTAGGAGAAATATTAGATTGAAGCTCGAAAAGGATGAAGTTTACGGAACTATATCGTGTTTGTATTAAAGTTGTATTAGATATGTTTCATAATTGTATTAAAATCATGAATAATACATCCTACATTTATAATACATATTGCAAATTTCACTCCCTTTTTAATGATATCAACTAAAGTAATTTAGGTAACACACTTATAATACATGCACAATACATTTTTAATACATATTGCAAACATCACTCACGTTCTTAGTGATACAAACCAAAAATAATATACAAGACACATATAATACATGTTTCATTCATGAATAATATAAGTTTAATTCAGTTTATAGATCATTGTCTTGTCTTTCATTAGTTACGTTTTTCATTCATTCTTGATTCTCTCTTCTAATTTAACTTTAATATTGTGTAATACAATTTTCATGCAAATTTAATTTATTTTGCAGTTTTTTGGTTGATTTGTTACTATTAGATTACTTGTTTAATTCATTATTGATACAAGTTTAATTCACTCTATAGACCATTGTCCGGTCTTTCATTAGTTACTTTTTTTATTCATGCTTAATTCTCTTTTCTAATTCAATTTTAATATTAGTGTAATACAGTTTTAATACAAGTTTAATTCATTTTGCAATTTGTTGGTTGATTTGTTACGATTTGATTACTTGTTTAATTCATTATTGATACAAGTTTTATTCAGTTTACAGATCATAGAATACTCTTTCGTTTGGTATATTTTGCATTCATGTTTAATTCTCATCTATTTCAACTTTAATATGTGTATAATACATTTTAATTCAAGTTTAGTTCATTTTGCAGTTTGTTATATCTCTTCATTTGTTACGATTAGATTACTTGTCTAATTAATTATTGATACAAATTATTGACTACTATACGAAAGAAAGTAGAGAGAGAAAGAAAGGGAGAAAGAACAATAGAAAGAGAGGGAGAAAGAGCAGCATAAAGAAAGAAAGGAGAAACAACAATGTACAGAAAGAAAGAAATGGAGAAAGAACAACATACAGAAAGAACAAAGAAATGGAGAAAGAATAACAGAAAGAAAGAAAGAAAGAAAGGGATACAAAGCGAGAAAGAAAGACAAATTTAAAAAGGCAGGAGAGAAAAAGAAGAAAGAGGCAAGAGAGAAAGATAAATATAATAAAATACATAATATTGTTAGATATTGCTATAAATGGTAATAATTAAAGAGTATATTTAAAATAAGTAATTATTTTTTAAAAGGAATTCACTCAAGTAATTAATCCTTTATTCAATCACATAGTTTGGGCTCCTAAATTATGGCACCCTTGGGGCTTTCTATTTGATTGTATCGAAAGGCCCAATGAATTGGAATTTTCCTATTGGTCCAGGTCATTTCGGGGCAAGTGGATCATTCATGTAAAGACGTATGGTTGGAACTAGGTGTATTATGCCAGTATCCAGACCTTCTGAGATGCTGGTACAACCTGGGAGATAATATAAGGCATAAAAAGTTTCAATCAGTAATTATTTCCAATTTCACCGTCCTAGAATTAGAACACTGTAAAAAAATAATAACACTTCAATTGTGACTTGAATAGGCATCATTTAAAACACCATAGCCAATTTATATACATNAATTTATGTTATTTAAAAATTTAGAATAAAAAATAATTTTATATCACGTTAAAAATTATATAAAGTAATTATTTGGGAAAAAAAAAGGATTTATAGTATGAAATAGTAAGAAAATAAGAATGAAATAGAAATAATAATATAATATTGAGGAGAGAGAAAAAGATTCCTTTTTAGAGAGTAAAATAGAGAATTGGGTTGGAGTTGGTTGTCTGAAAAAATAGAGAACTCTATATTTGGAGAGTAAAATAGAGGATTGGGTTGGAGATGCCCTTAATGAATGCTACCATATGCCATTTTCTGTACTTGACTAGATCATAAGAGACCCTATCCTATACAATTACCTATAAAGTTGAGCTTTATATATCGCTCCATCTACAACAATTTCTTTTCTGACTCTATAAAAGTAAGGGGTTTACTCTAATACGGTATCCAGAAGAAAGCCCCTTGGAAACTGGGAGAACAATTCAAGTAAACACTCTTCAAAACTGCATCAGCTCTCCTTTAGCAAATGATAGCATACCACACAAACGAATAACACCAATGAAGAACACGGTAGGAGGCTTGGTTGCAGCAATAATGTATTCAGGGCCGGAACATCCTCATAACCTTGGAGACTTGAAGCCGACAGAATGGGCACCTTGAAACTGCAGACGAGCATCTACGACAAAGCACATGACCACAAGGGACTATAGTAACATCAACTTCAGTGTTGAGACAGATGCGGCACAGCCATGCTGCTTTAGCTGTGTCAGCTTCTTTCGTAGCCATGTCAGACTTTTCCTGCAAATTCACAAGATTCACCAAGTTCTTATTCTAATAATTTGGCTGTGTACTCTGCACAAAATTATATTCGCAACTTTGAGAAACCGATCCAGATCATATGGTGGCATTCATAGGGGGACCAAGAAATTACATTCTGTAAAATAATGCAACCATTGAAAAGACAGGCGGGGATTTTAGAATTATATTGCGACACAGTTCATTTCTATTTCACAAATGAAGATACGATTTGTAGCGAATCGTAGATTTATAATCAGTTTCAGAGAAAAAACAGCTGCTTATATTCAATATTGAGAACCAAACTTGCACTGATAATAGCAAGATAGAGGGCAACACCAATGGAGATAAGAAGGGTAATGAAAAGGAGATGGACTCAGAAAAGGAATGAGGGGAGAGAGAATTTTGCAACAACAATATACATGCCCCATTCTTGCTAACCTTATTTCCTTTTTTACCAGTTCCCTAATTGCACCCCTATTTTTAACAAGCCTACTGACCGGGATCCCAGATATAATCTGTTAACCTTTGTGAAGACCTTCTGGCCCTATTGCTTCTTCTCAGCCCAATAGCTGTTTATGTGATATCCACATCTGACTAGGGTTGATTCATGGCAATAACCCATCCGCAACAAGAACCTCATCATCAGGGTTCGAGTAAGCCAACATTGATATCATAGCAGTGATTCTATTAAAACTTGAATGTGGATCAGGCACTACCTCTCAATAAGATATAGGTCTAGAGAGCCGCTAGCAAACAAACCCATTAGAACAATGTAGACAAGAAGCAAGGCTCAATGGCTCAGATTCTTCTTTGACTTTGTACAGCAGAACATTAGGGGATAACTCTTCTACAGATCCAGCCAACTTTACTTATCTCTGCCCAATTTCAAAAAAACTTTGCTATCAGCTAAGTTGCTCGTACTCAGGTGTGGGTGTGGGTATCCAAGACGGATGCGAATCCGAGAGTCAGATTCGCCAAAATCTAAATTTTAAGATTTGGGGGTACAAATTCGAGTATGGATACGGGTGCGGGGATTCGGCTAAAAGGATGTTATATGAGTGTGTGTGTGTGTATATATATATATAATTTAATTGAATTATACCATACATACTATTAGAATAGGAATAGGTTTATACAATCCTATTAGAATAGGAATAGGTTTATACAATCCTATGAGAACAGAAATAGGTTTATACAATCCTATTAGAATAGGAATAGGAATACTAAATAGTATTCTACTTGGTAAAGGATTGTATTGTAGTATCTATAAATAGGGTCTCAATGTAATAATGACACAACAACAATTCAATAATATTCTTTTTCTATATTTCTCACATGGTATCAGAGCCTCTACGATCTTAGTAGAAAATCAAAGAGCTTCCGCTGCCGGCGAGTGGCTATTACCCATATATGTTGACTGTCTGGCCAATGATTATGTTATCAAAAGTTGGGTCACCGTGTATCTTTCCGGCGACTATTTTCTCATATTTGATTAATGTAAGCACCGTGCCATCTTTTCGGTGACTACTTTTCATATTTAATTTGTGTAGCACCGTGCCATCATTCCGGTGACTACTTTTTCATATTTAATTTATGTAGCACCGTGCCATCCTTTCGGCGACTACCTTTTTTTGCATATCTTATTTGCGTAGCACCGTGCATCTCTGCGGACTACTTCTCATATTTAATTTGCGTAGTACTGTGAATTTTTTCGAACTACTTTCTCATATCTGAGTGGCACAGCACCGTGTGTCTTTTCGGTGACTCCCCAAATTTGATTTGTGTAGTTTCATTCATCTTTCCGGTGACTCCTCAAATCTGATTTGCATAGGATTGTGCCGTCATTTCAATCCTACCCATATAATTATTATTTTTTCCAGTAGGGTTGTGCCATCATTCCGACCCTACTCATATTATTTCTCTTTTTCAATAGGATCGTCGTGCCATCAATCCGACCTCTCCTATATTTCGACCCTACCCATATAATTTTATTTCTTAGATTGTGACCACTTTCGGCCATCAAATCTAATACTCCGACGTATGAGCATGTTCTGGCCAATTTTTTGGTGACTTTTTTTTTGGTTTAATATCGACTCATCTATTGATTCCAACATTATCCATATATTTATACTAGATTTTGAGCACTTTGTTGCTTAGGGGGAGTTTAGTAGCCTTGTATGTCGATTATGTGAGTCACTCTATTGTCTGAAACAATCTTTGCAAGTTTGGTTTGGGAAGTTCGACACTGTATTTTATCACTCTGTGTTTTATCGGCATTATGCATCAAATTCAGTATTTCATGAGAAGACCAAGCACATTGAGATTGATTGAATTATGCATTAAATCCATTATTTCATGAGAAGACTAAGCACATTTAGATTGACTGTCAAATTTGTGAAGTCGAGTGATCAACTTGCAGATATCTCACCAAACCCCTCATCGGTCCTCGTATTAATTACATTTGTAACAAGCTAGGTACATGAATTGTATGCACTAGCTTGAGGGGGAGTGTTAGAATAGGAATAGGTTTATACAATCCTATTAGAATAGAAATAGGTTTATACAATCCTATTAGAATAGGAATAGGTTTATATAATCCTATGAGAATAGAAATAGGTTTATACAATCCTATTAGAATAGGAATAGGAATAGAAATAGAAATAGGAATACTAAATAATATTCTACTTGGTGAAGGATTGTATTGTAGTATCTATAAATAGGGTCTCAATGTAATAATGTACACAACAACAATTCAATAATATTCTTTTTCTATATTTCTCACACATACTACTAAACAACAGCATAAATTACCACTAAGAAAATTTGTGAAATATATATAATGATTAATTGCATACAAAATAAAAGGAGTGTAGTTGTTAAAGAAGAGAGAATATTTAGTGATTATTCAATTAATTTGGTTAATTAATGAAATCACGGTATTTTGCCGACCCTATTGTACACAGTTGTGGCATCTTTTATTTACTAATTAATCATCTTTTATTTACTAATTAATCAAAGTAGTTCTTTTTTTAAAAAATCTTTCTTTAGCGTGTTTAGTTTATTTAATGATCTGCTATGGTACAGTTTTACACAACGACTACCAAAGAAACCCTTCGTCTCTAAGTTCTTTTTCAAGAAAAGCTGGAAAAGCTTTTGTTCTTTTTCAAGAAAAAGCTCTGTACTTTTTCAACAAAAAACGCGTCTTCCTCCTCTGTGCTTGAATCCTCTATACTTTTTCAAGCTTCTCCTTTCAAGAAGCTTCACCAGCTCCACCTCCTCCAAATCTGAAGACGTCGCCGGCAATTTTTTTCTCGGCTCCGGTCAAAGTGTCTGGATCAGATTGACCGAATCCAACACGCATCCCGCACCCGCACCGGTGTCGCGTCGAGACGGGTTGGCCTCCGAAAATGAAGAGTCCGCGCCACTTAGGCTATCAGAACCGACCAACCCAAACAAACACTTTACCACGTGTGTCAAGCAAAACGTCCTCTTTACTCAATTGGAGGTTCCAAGAGCTAGTAACATGTTCATTATAGTGGAACAGGATGTTAGTAAAACTCTCTAACTCAAAACTTTTGTACAAGAGCACTGCCATACTTTGAAAGTGTACGAATAAAAATCTAGCAACTCGATGAATTTGGTACACACCCATGTTTTTTCACGTCTCTGAGAAGTCGACAAGAGAAGTCTACCTCATTGACTATAGATATTGCTTGTATCATTCAAGCATAAGTAAATATAGAAGGAGAAATACCTTCCACAGCATTTCTTAAAATACATTTAGAGTGACTTTTGAACAATATCCAGCCAATAGAATTTCCTACACCTGATCGTACAAATTACAAGCTAAAAGTGGGTTCACAAGAGAAAGTATTCCACATATGCAATAGAATTTTATTTGCTTGCCCCTGGTGAACCAGTTCTCTTTGAGAACAACCTCTTCATCTTAATAACAATCTATCTAAAATTCCTTGGCTATAAAGGCACCAGCCATTTCCTTGGCCTTACTGATCGCAGCGTAAGTAAATTTTCCCAAGTGATGAGAAACTAAAAGTGCTTCAACCTGTACTTCAGTTTCCAAACATAAACCGTCTCTCAGTGTGTGCAAACAACACTAGAAAGCATAAGGTAGTCCAGACGACCCATGTTGCCGGCAATGGTTGTTTTACCCACCAACAATACTATTCTCTTGATGAATATTAGAGTCATGCTCTTCAAAGTGTACAACATTACCAAAGTTTTCAGCCAAAACCCGAAATTCAATATGCTAGTGTTGTGAAAGGCGATAGCCATTGCGCCTTTGGCGAGAGGCAAGGCTAGGAGAAGCCTTCACGCCTACTACTGGCAAGGAGTGGCGATCTCACAAAGGAGAGAAATAGCAAGTGGTGATGTGGCGAGGCAAAGCAACAGAGGCGAAAGGTGTTAAAAAAAAAACGTGGTTTAATAATTAAAAGGCAATATTAGGGTTTATTTTAACAAAGCCACAAACCATGAATCTTTTCTCCGTATTTCTCTTCAGCAACACAACTCCTCCTCAGCTTCAGCCTGAGTGGCGATCTCACAAAGGAGAGAAATAGCGAGAGTGGTGATGTAGCGAGGCGAAGCAACAGAGGCGAGGTCTTTCCTATTGTTTTTTAAAAACGTGATTTAATAATTAAAACGCAATATTAGGGTTTATTTTGACAAAGCCACAAACCATGACTCTCTTCTCCGTATTTCTCTTCAGCAACGCAACTCCTCAGCTACAGCCTTTAGGTACTCGTCTTCTTTTCTCTTCTTCTTTCTTCTTCTTCTTTCTTCTTCTTTCTCCTCTGCTTCGTGGCTACTCTTCAGCCACAAACAACACTCTTCTCCTGCTCCTCCTCCCCCTGCCCCTCCCCCTCCCCCTCTTCAGCAATGCAAATCCAAAATTTATGCAGCTTCTTCTATCCCTTTCTCTTTACACCAAAAATAAAAAGTAGTCAAGCAGTTCCATTTGACTTTCTCTATTGAATTTGCCTTGTTAGCATAGCATCTGCTATTTCTTTCTTTCCAAATAGACCACCAAATGCATGATGGTATTATACTCCACAACTTTTTCTTAGATTTTCTCCCCCCTCTGCTAATCCAACAACTAAGTAGATCTTAATTAATCTCTACAACTTATGCGTAGATTCATTCCAAAAAGAGAAATAGCCTTGCGTTATCACATCTCAATGATCTAGTGTACATCAAGTACAATAGAACATTGAAACGTCATTATGATGCTTGTGATACCATTGATGCAATTGCCTTGGATAATATTGATGAGGCAAATGAATGGTTAGTTGGACGCCCCGAAGATCAAGAATATGAACTAGTATATGAGGGAGGTGATCTTGATTGGGATATTGTTGCTATGGCAGTGGAGCTGACGAGAATATCTATCATCTTAGGGGAAGTTCTTCAAGTTCAAGATCGCTTAACAAGGGCAAGGAGTACATACTACTACATCTACAAGTTCAAGTCAAACTCGGACCCTAACTAATCAAGAATCTGACAAGGAAGAAGATGAGGAGCAATATATAAATGGATCTTGGACTTCAAGAATTTGAAAATCTTGAAGAAGAATAGACTTCTAGAGTTCTAGTATTGCTTGTCAATTGTCTTATGAATTATCAAATCATTCAAGTTCTAGACTTTTACTATCTACTATTAGTTTTTGAATTGAAATATTTGTTAATGTGTTATTACTATTGAGATTTTGGTTATTTATGTATGCAATTAAATACTTTAGGTTTTTGGTATTAATTGGCGCCTCAATTCAAAAAGCCACTCGCCTCATCACAAGGCAGACCCGGGTCGCCTTTCACCATCCAAAACACTGCAATATGCATAGGATTTTGAATGCACTTCTCAAGGGACACCATCATTTCCAAATGCAACTGCTACTTCATGCCTCATACTCAATCCCAACAATGGGTTTATTTTAGAAGGAACACATCAAATATTCAGCATTTAAGCTGGTGATTGCATTTGATCGCTCCAAATATGCAAACTCAATATCTGATGTCAGAAGGCATGAACAACACATATTCCACCTTTCACCAAACACTTGGTCCACTCTACTGTCCAATTATTCCAGACATGCAGTAACCGTTTCAGTTTGAATGAAAGGAATTTTAAGGTTTGGGAAAATATGCAACCATGACAGTCCGTTGCCCAAGGACACGTGTGCATCATAAACCAAGAAGAATTGGGGGAGGGACAGAATGATCATGTTGTAGTAGGAAACAATGCTGCGAGAACTATAAATGGCAAATGTGCCGCTAAACAAGGAAAGATACCTGCTCGAGTAAGAGTGCTGCTTGAGAATCCTTGAATTGCCCTTGCAATGTGATTGTTGTCTCCAATAATGATTGCTTTTCCACGTCCATACTGATTCCTGCCGCAGAAAGCATCTCCTGAACTGCCTGGACTAATTCTGCAGCAGACACTCGGCCATGTTGGAGTGCTTGAAGCTGCTGCTGGTGGTTCCCCTATCAGAAGCATCATTCAACTCTTTAAGTAACAAATATTAGATCAATTTTCGCAAAAAGTAGACCTAGAACCAACGTTTTGTTAAAATTCCAGTCGATTACTATATGAGAAGGGAGGGTTTTTTAGCAAACACCCATTTATCGCAGGGAGGGTAGATAAGATAACAACATGTACAGATGGTTTGCTTGGATGTAGTGATAGGAATGCAGGTCTTTAAAAATCAATTACAATTGGGGTACTCATTAAATATTACTGCAATGAAAGTGGAAATGTGGAAACACAACTGATCAATTATTAGGAAAAGTGACTAGAATTTTCCAACTCTACTACAAGAACAACAACAACAACAACATACCCAGTGAAATCCCACNCTATAAGAAAAAGACGGAGTTCAAAAGGTTTTTGCTCAAAGCACTAAAGAATGCACACTACTATAAAATGTAAATCATTTGATTCTAAATAGGAAATTTAGCACGGGTATGTACCTCAGAAGGTCTTGACTGAACTCTTCCAGTAACACCCTCACTCCTACTACTGTCCATCGTACAATAACCCTCAGGAAAAACAGCCGACGAATCCTCACCAGAGATGGTGACACTTTTGAACGAGAAGACATGAGAAGATAGAAGAAGCTCAACCAATCCCAGTGATATTTCTACTTTGAATCTGTAGAGGGCTTGGCCAGCTGATGGTCTCACATTCTCTGAAACCCTACCATACCTCAACTTTTCTCCATTCTGCTGCCGCCAAGCTACTATTTCTCCAGCATAAAAGGGTCTTAATGGGTGAAATTGTACTTGTAAAGCATCTTGGGGTAGTATATCCATGCCAAGAAGACCATCTTTTTCACTTCTGCATCCATTAGCTTGCATATGAGAACTGAGTTTCAAGCTATCGACAAGGGCAGTCTCAGAGCCCTCGGGACAGAGGAATAGAGAGCCTATTGGCAATGGGATGGGGAAGTCCAATACCCTGCTTACAGCAATCGCTATCACATCAGCAATAGAGACATAGTCTGGTGGTTCAGCAATCAACACAGAAGATTTAGACGGTTCAACAAAGTAAAGGGCCCGGTGACGTGATGTATCCTTCCACTCTGAGAACATCGATTCTTGTCTAACTCGAGTAATATCCAAAGATTTTGGAAGGAGCACAAAGTGTGTATGTAGACATTGAACAAATCTCAACTTCTCCGCAACCAATTTCAATGAACTTTGTATATCCTCTAAGGTAGCATGATCAATGCCAGGGACGTTGCTTTCCATGCTACTGACAACAGTCCACACTGCAGCTTGAAAGGATCTGCTCAACAACTTGTGTCTTATAGCTTCAATTGGAACTGATCCAATGCATTCCAAAGATTGCAAATGTTCTTCACAGTATAGTTCCTGGAAAGATAGCCCATCAATATCATAATAGAGACTCATGTGGCCATACAGAAAAACATGTTAGTATGCTAATCATTCAGGGAAGAAAAGGGGGTAAACAATTTCAAATACATATAACAAACATCACGTCTGCAGCTGCACGAACATGATCAGAATCTTATATAGACTAGAAATACATACAAGTAACCAGATCTTTCTGGGTACCTCTATAACCACATCTGAAAGCTTTTTGATTCCAAAGGCAATACATAACTTCTCTGGGAGATCTTGGTGGACGAACCTCAGCTTGGAAATCTCAATAAACTTAATATAGCTAGAACCATAAGAATCTATGTATACACATGACTTAGCATGTACAAGTCTGCAATCATTATCAGGGACAATTGCTTCAGAATGCCAACTGCTCATGTCCAAAGTGTTTGATTGATCAGAGATGAAATGCACAATTCCCGTCACAGCACGGAATTCATTTGGATTTAAACGCTGATATCCACATGCTTTTTGAAGATTCAAAAGGAGAGTCTTCGCAGATGAGATGGAAAGTGTGTCCTGGAGGCCCAAGTCTCTAAGTATATTGACATAAGGCAGGTAGAGTGAAGGGAGTTCAAAGGCAAATGGGGAAAGATTAATTGTCAGACGTGTGAAAAGGCAGCTTGCTGTCACCAAACGTGTACCATTTGCGGCAGGCATGAAGGCCACTTGGCACAATGCCTCCTTGTCTGCCAAGAAAAAGAAAAGACGCAGAAAATTTTTTATCAGCGGACAAACAAAACCAGAAATGCACATAACACAGGCTATCTACTTCAAATCAAATCAATTTCAAAGTGACTGAAGGAAGTCTTTCAGGAAAAAAAGAAAGCAAAAGTTCCGATCTGAAATAGTAGCTATCCTTACTGCATCCACCAAGATTTCTACAATGGAAAATACCTTGCGCCTAAGCCAACTCCTTATAACAGATGGTTCATTGTCCTGATAGTTCATTGTCCAGTTTCAGAAAAACATCTTGAGCATAAGGTTATCCATCTCTTCATCACATTGTCCTGAGTCAAAGATGCTTCTTTGGCCAATTACCAGATGAAACATAATGTTTTGTAAGGTATCCTATTTTTTCAAATTTGTTTCCACAGCCAATTTCGATTATGATGGCTAAGGTTGATCCATCATCCTGTAAGCTTTGTTAACTCTGAATACACCTTTGTTGTTGCCACTCCACCATATTATATCCTCCCCAATCTGAAGCCCATTAAAGGTGTCCACTTTGTTAAGAAATTCAGTGACTCTCATAATTCCCCAATCATTTAGCTGCCTCCTAAAGGTAAAGTTCCACCCATGTGGTGTCCATAGCTCTGCTATGGATCTTTGTTGGAACAAAGCTAGATTGAAGATATTTGGGAATAAAGCTTCATTGCCTTATTCATGCTGTAAGAAATATAGGAAAAGAATATTATTGAATTGTTGTTGTGTCTACATTATTACATTGAGACCCTATTTATAGACCCTAGAATACAATCCTTTACCAAGTAGGATACTATTTGGTATTCCTATTTCTATATCTATTTCTATTCCTATTCTAATAGGATTGTATAAACCTATTCCTATTCTTATAGGATTGTATAAACCTATTCCTATTCTAATAGGATTGTATAAACCTATTTATTTTCTAACACATGCCATTCATCCTTCGAAAACATGGGTCTTTCTTCCATTCACCACTTTTTTCTTTAAGGAGTTAATACACCTCAGCCCACATATCTCTTATAGATCTCCATAAACTGGCCCCATATGGATAAGCAAGAAAAAGGATAAGCAAAACACACATACCTGAAGAAGAGAGAGAACTCCAGACTCTGTCAAGGTACTTCAATACATCAAAGGAAGCTTCATCAATTGTCTTTATGCCTGTAGTAGCTGGCCAATGAGCAAGTGTGTCTTCACCACTATTTCTTCCAATAACCTATAGTAACATTTTGCTACATGCTTAAATGACTCAGTAATGTAGTATCATTTAATATAAATACAACGAAATAACCACCATACCTGGAGGTGCCTCAAAACTGTAGGAGATGCTGGAGGACTTCTCAAATTTAGACCCCCCCAAGAGTATTCTGGTGGGACAATGCTCTGCCTAGAAAGAATGGGGGAACAACTCCAAGCAAGTGGCCAATCCTTTAATAAAATAGCTTCAGAATATGAACACAACACTCGCTTCCCACTTCTCTTGCCGCCAGCATTTGGAAAGCCCTTCTCAGCAGGAACACATGCTATCTTCCCAAAAATACTGCAAAAGTGGTTACTGTAGAGGACAGCAAAGTTTGATATTATAGCTTTCACAAGGCTTTCTGCCAACAACCAGATTTCAAACGATACTTCATCCTGTGAGCTGAATAAATCTTTCTCAAGATCATCAATAAGTCCTGAAGGTGGCATGAAGTCTCTTCCAAGTGACTCAACTCTCTTGGCACATTCAAGGATAACATCAGATTCAGCTGAAGTGTGAAGGCCCACCTTCTTCAAAATGCGTAGCCATCCTTCGGAAATAAACCTTTCTCCAGGAAATCTAATTCTCATGCCTGAGAACACTGATGTTAATAAAGCATCACTGGGATCAAACAGATCGGTTGGTTTAAAGAGTTCTGCAGACATTTCATCAGCACTCCTAACAAATTTAGTCTCCTTAAGTACTTCAATAATTGATAAGTCTTCTTGTAGGTCCTGCCAATTTGAGTATAGGTAGATCAAAATATCTTCCTGTACAGACTGAGGCTTCTCATCAAATCCAGGCAATCCAAATTTGACAAAAATTTGTTGATCTTGCAACTCCGGGACCCCAAGGGCTCGAAAAAGAGGTTTCTCATTAGAATCAGTAGAAACAGATAGACAGCGTTCATCAAATGGCTTAAGAAAGGTATTGGAAGGAATCATACAAAGCTCATGACTCTGCAATCTCGTATACGTTCCCACAACTGTCTTGTATATAGGCAAATCACGCAGCACTTCAAGCTCCTCTCTTCCATAGCCAGAGCTATTTGCAGAAAAATCAGAAGCAAAGAGGGTAAAAAGCTCATCACGCTCTGAATCTGGAAAGGAAGTGAGTTCTGGAAAGTAGCCAGCATTTTTAGCTGCGACAAGCTTCGATGTTATAACTTGACCTAACGATTTCCCCTCACTGGGTAAGCATTTGCAACGACCAGCACAATCCAAGAAAGAGCTATCAAAAATGGGTATATTGCACTGGTTCAGCATCGACCTCAACCAAGGGTACTTTCTCTCTGCAACTTTAAATGATAAGCTGTAGGATTGAATTCCTTCAGATTCCAAAGGTAATCCAGACAAATCAGCTTCTCTACTTGACCTATCGTCAAGTTCAATAGAGTCTAAATTACTCACAACAGGTGGAATGAAAACAAGTTTTCGCTCCTTTACACGGCATAGGACTGGACGACCAAGAAAAGCTGGAATAAGTGGCCAATCAGCGAAAAGTTCCAGGTCATCTGAACAGTCATCGACCATCTTCCAGAAAAGTCTAATCCAGTTAGGAGAAGGACCACATTCACTTGAAGAAGTAGCATTGTTCTCCCATGAGAACCAGGGTGCCATATTTGAGTCAACCACATGATTCACCCAGTTTTCATGGAAGAGAAACCTCATATGATTAGCCAGCAAAATAAGGGAGAAACTCTGCAGCTTTAATAATGATTGAATTGTGCTGTTAGAGAAAATGTTCAACAATATTGATCTATCCAGTACTTTAGGATGAAGAAATTTAGCAGCTAAAGAAATCATTAGTGATTGTTGATCCTTGTTTCCAACCCAAAGTTCAGTAGCTCCCAGCCTTGTAAGATGATTTGTTCCTGTTGGACAGGGTAACCCTCTGAGTTCACTAGCTACAGCTAGTAGCTTTTGATCATTTCTATCTCTAATACTATCCCCGATGGTTCCCGAAACAACATTCCTTTGGGATAAAGGACCTCCTCCACGACCAATATCTTCAACAACAACTCGGCCTAGATCAAATAAGGCCTTTCCTAAACTAGTCATCATTTCAAGGGCGTCTCCTCCAGAACTGCTTGAAGGTTGCAGAGTGTTGTGAGTTCTACGAGAACTGGAGCTTGATTCAGAGAAAGAATTAGTGTGACCTTCACTAGATTCTTTAACAGAATCTAAGTTGCTAGTGTCTCTGAATGAATCAGGCATACTTGGTTCACTGGTTTCTAAAAGCTGGATATCTGATAAGCAATATTCAAGTACATCTATGTAAGTCTCAACTGATCGGAGAACAATAGATGTTGAAGAAGCCCGAAGAAGGTCCCGGACCATCTTAGGTTTGATTTCCCTGACTGTAACCCCTAAGGCTTGTATTTCACTAACCAGCTCCCATGGTACTGAGAAAACTGGATAATGTTCTTTCACAAAGGCACAAACTGTAGTTGGAAGCAAGCCACCATCCATTCCAGTGCCAGGCTGAGATAGAAACATACCCTCCTCGGCCTTTACTAGGTTTCCTGAATACAACTGCCAAACAGGAAGATCCATAAGACGAGCATAGAATGGCTGAATAACTTGCTGAGTGACACATCCCCAATCTGCTTTAGAAACCTTCATTGACATGAAATCGTTTCCATCTTGCTCTTGTTCAATCAGCAAATTTCTAGTCGACCTGGGCCAAAATGAATAGATCTGATCACCATATGCATTCAGAGTCAAACTGACAGCTCGTGCCACACTAGGCTCCAGAAGAGAAGTTGATGGTTCCCTCCTCAACTTTTGCATTTCCAATACCAGCTTCACATAAGAATCACGAACACAACACATAAGTTCTCGATTCCAAGCTTCAATCATTTGATTTCCAGCATCAAACCGTGGCCCTGCCAAAGACTCCATTTCTTGGTCCTTGAAAAGAAAACGTCCCTGATTATGACACACTAGGAAATATCCGAGTATAGTGACTGGTATGTTTATAGTACTTGACAGTGGAAGTGGGGACATGATAAAGCTTGATGAACAAGTATTGCTAGGCTGTCCATTTTGCGATATCAGTGCTGCAACACCACCAACAGGTGTAAGGTTGTATGCCATGTACCGCCTGCAAAAACCGCTAGTAAGAAAGTTGCTGCTCCAAAAATGGCAGATTGATGGAGAACATGCTTTCCAGGGAATTGTTACAGTAAATATCAAGGGGGATGGGGTGGGGTGGGGGGGTTCAATGGTGGATTCTAGAATGAATTACAACCCTGAAAAAGTGCATTCTATTCGTTTTCCAAGAGGCATTCAAATTCCTAAGGATAATCTAACAGTGCTCATTTGTTCTACACAATAGTCTATTTATTTGTTCTTGCAGACCTACCAGAATGATACCAATTACTATATTTTAACAAAAAGGGGTAAGATTGGATCTGTCTGTGACTTCACTACAAGAACAAGTATGATATTCATCAAGGAGTAAGCGTCAGTCTAGTTCTATATATCAGACTAAAGGAGCCAACCCTCCCAGTAATGAAATTGGAGCTTTATTTTTTGAAAATAAAACTCAAATATAAAATAAAAAGAAACTACTGCAAGTGAATCACACAGTTAAAAACATATTCCATTCTAGTTTACCATCAACGGGAGACTGCATAAATGAAATATTATGAGTCAAACTACTTAAAATGTTCAGGGACATATGAAACACCTTTCAGATTTTCAGCCAAAGCCAACCACCAAACATCTACCATAGTCGTGAAGGTTCCATGACTAAAAAGTTTTGTCTATTCCCCTTCATCTAAAGTTTTTTTTCCAGAAGATTATCCTTTAACCAGAAAATCTTTTAAGAACTGCTTTCACTAAAGTTTCCTGAAAGTACTGTGTGCCGCCTTTCTCCCTGCTTAAATGTCCAAACTTCATCATTGCCAGTCCCAAACAATGTCTACTTCCCTTCAAAACCCTACCCTATTGGATTTATCAACACACTTCTCTTTCTAACTTTTACCTTTTTCCGTTAGCAAAACAAAACACTACTAGTTTCTGTGACCACCAGGGGTGCCCAAGTCAGAAGAGGACCATTCACCTTGGGATGTAGGGAAATGAATTTGCTCATTGTACATAGTTCAATGCATCTGGTAATTTACCTGTCAAGTGCCATGTTCCTTGTTTGTCCTGAACCCAGACTAAGCACAACAAGCCAACGGTCAACTATTTTAGTTCCTTGTTTCCAAGAATTCACATCTATGACTTGTAGCTTGATTGCTGAATTTGAGCTACTGAATAGACTTGATAGCTGGAACTTTTTCCACTTCTTCTCTGAGAAAGGATTTCTACTAACTGAATACAACGGATCAAGGTCAACAGAATATTCCAAGGATGGTTGAGGGCTTCCTTGCTCCCATATTGACGATGAAATCTGAAAATGTTGTTTCACCAACAGAGCAATGTTATGGAGATAAGATCAACAAAGGATAAGCACACAGCCAATTGACAATGAAATTTAAAAAATGTTGTTTCACTGTTGACCTACTGAACAATGTTATAGAGATAAGACCAAAAAAGAATATGCACACAGTAATTTAAAATATAAAGCAAAAGATTGAATGAAATAAATCAAACATTTATGTTCAGATATTCCTCAAAAGCTAACCAAGAAAGGACAAATCTCCAGCCCCCAAGGCCTAGCTCAAGTGGCAAAAGGTGGAGGATTTGTGGCTTAGGTCGCAGGTTCAAGCCCCACACCATGCAAAGCGAAGGCCGGTATTTAAGTGGAGAAGGGTAGAGGGGCGGGCCAATTATCCACCGAGTTTAGAAGGTTGTGATTGGTCCAAAGGGCGGGTCACAGACGGATTTCTCAGTCATTAAAATAAAAAAAAAAAAGGACAAATCTCCAGTCCAATTCTTTGACCTAAACCTTAGGTATAACAAATATAAAGAACCTTCACCATTCAAGAACCCAACAGCTCTCAAACCACTCTAGCCAGTATGGCTGTGTTTCTTGTGCTCTTCTTCCTTTTTCAGTTTGTTTATGTGCGTCCCAAAACATTTTTAGCAAGAAATACAATATTAATAGGAATAATACACAAATGGTCAAGATAGAAAATGAAAATAAGGAAACTGGAGATCAGATTGGCAAGATTAGCAATCAAACAACATACATATTTAGCATTTGAGGTTTAGGAGAAATGTTCAGCAATGGAAAATCAACTAATTTAACTAGCTAGAGCTGCTTCATAAGCATGTCACACTAGATGATATATGGGACGTGGAGATCAAGGGAGGACAGATGGCATGTTCACAGTCATATCTTACTACTATTGATTGCTATAAGATTGGTCTTCCCGTATCAACGATTTGGATCCCCTGGGCATCAGAGTTGTGCTGCTTTAAAAGGTTGGCTGCTAGGAGTGTGATATTAACTGCTGAAAAACTGAGAAAGGGAGGAATCACATATGTGAGTTGGTGTTTCATGCACTAAAGCTTGGGGGAGATGTACATCACCTCCTGTTGCATCGTAAGGTAGTTATGAAGTTGTGGTGGATGGTATAAAACTGGTTTGGAGTGCAGTGGATGATTTCCTGCTTGTATAGATGCTTGGGCGTCTTTCCCAGAGAATCATATATTTATTTATTTTTTGAGAGAAGTACCAGTTAGTCTATATTTATCCACAGGTATACTACCTCAAAAGTGTAGTTCCCCTCCAAAAGTGTTGTAATTACATAGGATCCTATAACTACCAAGTTACAGCCAATCTATAGTTGTGCTGATTACTTTTGAGCTATCTAAGACTACTTGTTTACACCAAAAATAATATAGAGCTAAACAATTAAGCTTAAGTCTTTGTATGTTGCTCTACTTTCCTTCAAAACATCTCTGGTTCCTCTCTAGCCATATTGTCCACCATATACATGATTGGACAATCTTCCATCTCTCCTCCTTTCTTCCTGCATTTCCATCCTTATTCCAGCACTTCAAAACCTCTTTGATCCTTCCTGGTTTCACCCATTTGATCTCTCTCATATTTGTGAACATTTGCCACAGCTGGTTTGTCCATTTGCAGTGTAAGAAGAGATGGTTGACTGTCTCTCCTTGCTCTTCACACAAAAAACACCTGGAACACAGGTGAAAACCTCTTTTGTTCAAGTTCTCATGTGTCAAAACTGCCTCCTTAGCTAACAACCAAGTAAAACAGTTTACTTTAAAGGGTATTTTAGTTTTCCATATCATCTTCCAAGGCCGTTCTACTTCCTCAATGCCAACTGTATTGAGATCTTCATATGCTGAGTTAACAGTGAAACACCCTGTGCTTCCCACATTCCATACCAGTTAATCCTCTTCATCAGACAAGTTACTAAATTGTGCTAGGGTGACAAAAAACTCTGTTATTCTACACATCTCCCAATCATTTAAGTTTCTCCTGAAGTGCAAATTCCACCCTTGATCATTCCATAATTCTGCTACAGTTGCTTGCTGCATTTGACATAGATTGTAGAGGTAAGGAAACCTTTGGCTTAGTGGAACCTGTCCACACCATTTGTCCTTCCAGAAAACCACCTTTCTGCCATTTCCCACCTTACAGTGTGATCTTTCTAGCACCAGATCCCATAGATCTCCATACACTAGACCCATATAGAGAGGCCACCTCTGTTGTCATCCACTTATCCCTCATTCCATATTTTGCAGCAATTACCTCCTTCCACAATGAGTTCTCAGCAGATGCAAACTTCCATAACCACTTCATCATAAGACTTTGGTTCTGAAACTTCATGTTCTGATGCCTACACCCCCAATCTTCTTGCTTATGCTCATTTCTTCCCATTTGACAAGATACTTTCTCTTATCATCATTTCCTTGCCAAAAGAAGGTTCTTCTGAGTACCTCTATTCTATTGATTACACTAGCTGGTGCTGGAAAAAATGTATGTTGGTAAGGCATCCAGTACACTGTTGATCATAGTAAGTCTTCCCCCCCAAGATAAGCATTGACTTTTCCAGTTTGCTAAATTTCTCTCACGCTTCTCTATCACGCCACTCCAAATGCTCATTGACTTACTTTTTGCACCTAATGGGATGCTATGTTGCGCGGACTCTTCATTTTTGCAGGCGAACCCGTCTCGACACGACACTAGTGCGGGCGCGGGTGCGTGTCGAATTCAATCAATCCGATCCGGACACTTTGACCAGAGCCGAGAAAAAAATTTGGGGAAAAGGAGATCAGTTTCCGGCGACCTCTTCAGAGAGGAGGCGGAGCTATACGAAGCTTGAAAAAGTACAGAGAAGAAGAAAGAGGAGGAGTTTTTTCTTGAAAAAGTACAAGAAGTACAACTTTTTTATCTTTTTGAAAAAGTAGTCTTTTCAACTTTTCTTGAACAAGAAAACTAGAGATGAAGGGTTTCTCTAGATAAGTGTATCCTTTTTTATTTATAAAATAAATCATACTTTTAATGTTTATTATATTCTCTCTCTTCTTTAACAATTAGTAGTCCTTATATTTTGTATGTAATTATACCAAAATATGCAATGCATTACTATATATATTTCATAAATAATTTTAGTAATATTTTATTATATATATATA
This sequence comes from Solanum stenotomum, assembly GCF_019186545.1. Lineage (NCBI taxonomy): Eukaryota > Viridiplantae > Streptophyta > Magnoliopsida > Solanales > Solanaceae > Solanum > Solanum stenotomum. Next base: position 2,661,696 of record NC_064293.1, read on the forward strand.
TATATCCACTTATTTGATTATACTAGATATACTATTATTATTGTTATTGATATAATTTATTTTTAGAGGTACGCTAAAAATAATAAGCAATTATACCATGTATATATAATATTACACCTTATATTATATATACATGGTATACCAATTAGCCGTATCCATACTCGGATTCCCACCCCCAAATCTTAAAATTTAAATTTTGCCGAATCCGACTCTCGGATTCGGATCCGTCTCGAATACCCGCACCCGAGTCCAAGCAACTTAGATGGCATGCCCAAGTAGATGGTGGGTAGCTCCCCTACTTTCCCCCCAATGTATTGGCCGGCTCCTCAATTTGTACTACTTCATTAATTGGGTAGATATAGCTTTTCCCCCAGTTTATATGAAGGTCTGACACAGCTTCAAAAATTATGAAAATAGTCCTCAAAATCAGAAAATGGTCCCTCACTGCTTCACAAAAAAACCAAAGTATCATCCACATACTGTAGGTGAGTGATTTCTAGGTTGTTTCTTGCCCTGTTTTGCACTTGGAAACCTCTGATCCAGTCTTTGGCCTTTGCTGTGTTGATCAGCCTGCTCATCCCCTCCATTGCTAGAATGAACAAGAAAGGTGAGAGTGGACCTCCCTACCTCAACCCCCTTTGAGAAGAGAAAAACCAGTGGGGTTTCTGTTAATCAGAACTGAAAACTTGACTGTACCTATACAATATTTGATCCACCTGATCCATTTAGAAGAATCCACAAGGAAAGGTGAGGTGCTACTGGAATATGAGAATCTAATCAAAAAAAGAAGAAACTGCTTGGAGACAAAGATCAAGAACCCTATGGTTGAAAGAGGGGGACAGAAACACTAAGTATTTCCACAGAATTGCAAATGCCCACAAAAGGTACAATAACATTGATCAATTGGAGGTAGAAGGTAAGATCACACAAGATACAAACAAAATTGAAAAAGAGGTAATTGACTTTTATCATAAACTTTACACAGAAACTTCCAGATGGAGACCAACTAGCAATATCCCAAACTGTCCAGCCATTTCATTAGAGGAGAAAGAAAGTTTACAGAGGAACTTTGAAGAAGATGAAGTATTGAGATGTCTTAAACTATGTGCAATGGATAAAGCCCCAGGACCTGAAGGTTTCACCATGGGCTTTTACATTAAATGATGGGAGATTGTAAAACATGACATAATGAAGGCGTTCCAAAATTTCCATGAGCAAGAAGTGTTGGAAAGAAGCTTCAATGCTACTTTCATTGCTCTCATTCCCAAGAAGAAAGGTGCCACTAAGTTGAGAGATTTCAGACCCATAAGCCTGATAGGAAGCATCTATAAAATCTTCTCCAAAGTCCTAACAGAGAGATCGAAAGGGGTGATGGAAAAATTGGTAGATGCTCATCAAATAGAATTTATTAAAGGTAGACAAATTATGGATGCAGTCCTAGTGGCAAATGAAGTTGTAGGCTCAAGAATGAAGCAAAAGAAAGCAGGAATATTGTGTAAGCTTGACATTGAAAAAGTTTATGACCATGTTAACTAGGGATACTTGCTGAATGTTCTGGAAAAGATGGGATTTAGGCTGAAGTGGATCAAGTGGATAAAATTCTGTATATCTTCAGTGAAATTCTATCTTTTGATTAATGGTGCACCAACATGATTCTTTGGAGCTCAAAGGGGCCTTAGGCAGGGGGATCCTCTGTTCCCTTTCCTAGTTTTGCTAGTGATGGAGGGACTTAACAACATGCTCAAAACAGCTAACACAAATGGCTGGTTGAGAGGTTTTGATGTGGCCAACGATAGAAGGGAAAGTTTAGAGGTGGCTCATTTGCAATATGCAGTTGACACACTCATCTTTTGTGGGGGAGAAGAAGAACAACTCAGATTTCTGAGAGTAATATTGGTCCTGTTTGAAGGAATCTCTGGGTTGCCTACTAATTGGAGAAAGAGTTTTCTTTATCCCATTAATGACGTACATAACATGGAGGCACTAAACATAATCCTAGGTGGACAAGTTGGGGCTCTCCCAACTACATACCTTGGGATGCCTTTGGATGCTAAATCAATGTCTAAAGAGATCTGGAGCAATGTATTAGAAAAGTGTGAGAAGAAACTGGCTAGATGGAAGAGGCAATACTTGTCTCTTGGAGGAAGAGTTACGCTAATTAACTCAGTCCTAGATGCTATGCCTACTTACATGATGTCTTTATTTCCCATTCCAGTAGTGGTCACAGACAGATTGGACAGAATCAGAAGGAAGTTCCTATGGCAGGGAAACAAGGACAAGAAACGTTACAATCTGGTAAAGTGGAATGATCTGATAATAGGAAAAAACTATGGGGGTTTGGGTATTAAAAATCTGCAGAATCATAGCAAGGCCCTCAGAATGAAATGGCTGTGGAAATATGCTAACGATAAACATCCGTTATGGAGAAAAGTCCTCAAAGCCAAGTATGAGGAAGAAAATAGGTGGATGACAAAGGAAGTAATTTCCCCATATGGAGTGAATCTGTGGAGATCTATAAGGGCCTTGTGGGATGATTTCAAGATCAAAACCAAGGTTAAGGTTGGAAATGAGGAAAAGACAAGCTTCTGGGGAGATGACTGGCATGAGATGGGGATTCTGAGGAATATCTACCCAAATATCCACAATTTAATGTTAAATCAACAAAGAACAATTGTAGGAATGTGGACACTGAAGACAAGTAAATGACTGGGAAATCACAAGAGTTGCAGATTTCCTTGACACTATTGGCCAATTTAAAGGAACACAAGAAGGGAAAGATGAGCTTTGGTGGCAGGGCAGTGACAGAGGAACCTTCAGGGTAGGCAAAGCATACCGATGGTTGAATAATCACAATCAACAGAATGTCAACTGGCCCTTGAAAACTATATGGAAAGTGATTATACCCTACAAGGTATCATGTTTTATTTGGCTCCTATCTAAGGAAGTTGTTCTTACACAAGACAATCAGATGAAAAAGGGGATAATTTTATGTCCGAGATGCCTTTTTTACGAAGAACAACCAGAAATTGTTCGAAATTTGTTCCTTCACTGCAAGATCTTATGTCAGCTTTGGAGGCTATTCATTAACCTTGGAGGTTTCTCCTGGACTATGCCAAGAAAGGTTACAGAGGCCCTTCAAAGTTGGGAACAAGTTGGGGTTCTGGCAAGAAGCAGAAGTAGGTGGAGAATCATACCATCCAGCATATGGTGGACAATCAGGAAGGAGAGAAATGCTAGGTGTTTTGAGAACATAGAAAATAGTATAGAACAAATCAAATTGAATTGTATCTTGATTCAATGTTTTTGGTGTAATCAGATTCGGTCTAATGATCTTGTATCTATTATTGATGTGTTAGATTCATTATAGACATAGGATCATAGGATCTGGATTTACTTGTAAATATGGCCCTAGTACAACCCATGTACTAATCTGTTTCTATCAATAAACACAAAGTTACCAGTTTCAAAAAAAAAATTGGAGAAATTAGCTAGATGAAACTTGTGTGATAACCAAGTGTCCTTCACATTTCATTGAATCCGGTATTTCATGGGAGAACTAAGCACATTGAGATTGACTGTCACTTTGTCACAAAATAAATACTCTTTGGAGATATTCTTACAAAAATTGTGAAGTTGAGTGATCAGCTTGCATATGTTTTCACCAAGCCCCTCCCTAGTCCTCGTACTAGTTACATCTATAACAAACTCGGTATACATGACTTGTATGCACTAGCTTGAGGGGGAGTGTTTGCCTGTTTGGATAGAAATAGGATTTGTATATAATATCATATGTAGAAAGGATTATCATATAATATTTATAAATAGGGCTCAATGTAATAATATAGATACACAATTCAACAATATATTTCTCCATTATTTCTTGCAGTTTTATTTTTGGTGTAACCAGATTTATGTTAATGATGTTGAAGAAAGTGATAGAACTATAGAATCCCTTTAAGAATAGAAAGGGATGCACTCTTTGTAGTTTGTAAATACTTTTGACAGGTGCTTCTTGGTGCGATATCTGTAATGCACTTGCCTTTTTCTCAACAAAAAACAAGTGTATTGGTCTAAAAGGAATAAAAAATTTAATAGAATCAAGCAACCAACAGTTCATCTTATAAGTATACGCAGTTCAACCAGTAGTCCAAATGTGGTGTTTGTGCATATCCCATTAAATACTTTATAACTCAACTTCCAGTAAGTACATAATATGTTATCTACGTTGCATTTATCAACTAACTATACTATACAAGTATGTTGATAACATGCCACCTCTTTATTTGGTAGGAGAATGCCATAAATCGAACGAAATGATCTATAGGTGGATACTTCATCCAAAAAAAATCAATATTCTGGTAACTGTTCAAATTTAGCAGGTAAAAGAGTGGAAATAAAAGAACGTGCCACCACTTAAAAATTAAAGGTACAACACATCCAACTTGAAAATGGAGAAGCATTACCTGCAAAACTGACTTCAAAAACAAGATTGTCGCAGAAGCATTATTTAAGAATTTATCCAGCATCATTGAAATCTTCTTCAAGCCAAACTCCAATCCATCTTTCATGCATTCCGGGGAAAAAGGCATGCGTATGACAGTAGAATTGGACAATGACCACGGCACATTTTGATCAATCAACAAAGGACTGAACTGATCATGGAATCGCTCAGTCAAATTAGTCCCTAAACAAAGCCAAGAATCTTGCTCATCAATGCCTAACAGTGTTGAATGTAAAACTTGAAACCCTTAAAGTCTCATAAAGAACATGTTAAACAGTAATGATAATGGTTGATCGAGCAGAACCAGAATTTCTGGGCAGCAGCATGAACATTTAGCTAGGAACACATCAGCCAATGTACGGCCCCATTTGGACAATATTCAAATGAAGTTGAAACAACAAGTATTTGAAGTTGAAGTTGGTAAAAAGTACTTGTGTTTGGACATGAATTTCACTTGGAGAAAAAGTTGAAATAGTGCGAGTGAAAACCATCATTTCACTTGAAATACTCTTCAAATAAGGTTATCAACTTTAAATTTCCTATTTCAAGTTTGAGAAATGGACAAAATAGTGAAACAAGCATTGATTTGCGAACACTATCTCACAATTTGCATTATATATAGTTTGAAGTTGTGTCTAAACACTTGTAGTAGTAGATAACTAGATATCTCTAACCAAAAGAGTCTGTCTAGATGGGAATTGGAGACTTCTACCAACACAATTCACTTTATTAATTACAGGGCAATGAATACGATTTAGATCACTTATAATTTTTGTTCTTTGGTCTGACCTCATAACATATCGATACCATTTCCAAGCGTGAGTTCAACCATTGCATGAACTTATTACGCTTTAGTTTCATGTTATCAATTTTACTATTCATATGAAGGAACATAAAGCAACAATAACTTCAAGAACCTGTCTTCTTTCCTTCTTTTATGGTCTGATACCCTTTTACCAAATTTCAACAGGAATACATTAGTTAGTGGATTATATCACTTGATATTCATTTTGGAAATTCTCTGGTAATTTAAGTCGGTAATTTATATTACTTACTGAATGAGTTCCTACAAATCATAGCAAAACAGGCCTTTAAAAACTATTCACGTGTCTTTACGTACTTTTGCAGGTTGTTAGGGCCTATTATCCCATTTACCTACTTTCACATTTGAAAAGTATATTTTCATCAGAACAAATTAAGTTTGTACATAGATACTGTAAAATATATGTACAAGCATAAAATAATATGGATTTGCACATAACCCAAAATTTATAACAAACTTTTGTATGAGATCATTACAGACAGTGGAATGGAGAAAATGCACAATCTGTTGCCTATGATCATATGTAATTTGCAGTGGCAGGTCATGTCATCATCATACTAAATTTATCTCAACATTACATATTTACATGTAAGTATATGACAATGAATATTTTCTGTTTCAACATGGTAACTTCTAATAGCAAAAGCTCAATTACATTGTTTTTTCTTTTTACCACATTATTTCAGACAAGTTTTTTATTAATGATGATTTAGAATAACAGTTTTAGACCATCAAATTTAGCATTTACTGATCAGTAACAAATTGTATCAGTAAAAACTAAATCTATCCACATATGCCCAGCACAATTAGTATTAGGCACAGGAGTATATAAGCATGATTAAGCACTAAGTAGAACAACAATGCAGTATGTACCTCTTAGCGAGAACATTTTCGCAGCTGGTCCACGATGTGAAGGCATTGCAAGAGCTAAACCTTTAGGATCAAACATGTACAAGAAGCCATCTGAAACAACTGATACAAAATCACTTATTGAAAAACAACTAAGCAACCCCAGCCCATAGTTCATGGTATCACCACGCAGACCCCAAGGTGGAAGAAACTGAAGTCCAGCTACTTCATCTCTACTTAAGTTAGCCCCTTCAAGGATGACAACTAGTGCAGGCCCTTGAAAGTCACCTGCAAAATAAGAGGTTTCTAGAATGAAGACAAGGGAATCTACAGAGCATAAAATCTAGAATAGCTACTTTCAAGAGACAGAATGTAGGAAGAGAGGTAGCCCAGAAGTTATTCTTCAGAAAAGCTATAGAAGTACATATTACAAAGTACTCCAGTAATCCTTTCGGATGTCGGTTATTCGTTAAGTTCTTACTGTGTTAGTAAATTATTCATAATCTGCATTCCAGGGGGGCAAGATGACAATAAAAGCTACTACCGCTTTTCAATTTATGTGAACCGATTTCCTTATTAGTCCATATGAAAACGATGACCCTTTTCTAATTTTGAAAACAAGTTAAATTTAAATTACCTTTTTACCCATAATAGAAAGCTTTTATGGCCACACAAATGTTATTGCAAGTCTAAAACCACAAGTTTCAAGAAAATTTTGTATTTCCTTAAACTCCATGCCCAGTCAAATCGGTTCACATAAATAGAAACGGAGGAATAATGTTTTTAGAAGATAGTAGAAATAATGGAGAAGTTCATGATGTACTTTAGTAGTCCTAAAAAGCAGGTTCTTAGGATTTGGGTTATTTTCTAGGTTACTATTTGTTTAGATTACTTTTTATAATATAAAATCTAGGTGCTTTTGCAGTTATCTTATGGTATATTTCTTTCCTTTTATTTAGTTTTTGCACTTGGTAACTTTGTATTATATCACAAAACAGTACATGAACTGTAACCTTATATACAAGTGTACTCCTGATTTCACTTCTCTACGTCTAAATTGAGTCTAACACATCAATAATAGAGACAGTGTCATTAGAGTATAACTGATTACACCAAAAGACTAAAAGTAAAATGCAGCTTAGTTTAACTTTCTGCACATTGTTCTCTATGCTCTCAAAACATCTTGAATTCCTTTCTTTCCAAACATCCCACCAAATAGCCTCCGGGATAATTCTCCATCTACCTCTGTCCTTAGCATGTACACCTGCTTCCTCCCAGCATAGTAATGCCTCAGCCGCCTTCTTGGGCATTGTCCAGGAGATGCCTTTGAGGCTTAGGAATATCTTCCACAGATGATGGGTGTACTTGCAATGTAAAATTAGATGGTTAACAGTCTCAGATGTTTCACCACATAGGAAACAGCTGGAACACAAGGTTCTCCCCCTCTTCATAACATTGTCCTGTGTAAGGACTGCTTCCTTAGCCATTGACCAGACAAACAAGGAGACTTTTTGAGGGATTCTGCTCTTCCATATTTACTTCCAAGGCCAACTTGAGCACTGTTGATCTGTCTGATCCATCAACTTGTAGGATTTGTTGACTTTGAACACTCCCTTGTCATCTCCTGTCCACCACAATTTATCCTCTCCTGGCTGTAGTCCAGTGAAAGTGTTCACAGTGTTTAAAAATTCAGCAACTCTCACTATTTCCCAATCATTAAGGTTTCTTCTAAAAGTGAAATTCCATCCTTGTGGTGACCATAGATCTGCTATAGTGCTTTGTTGAAACATGATTAGGTTGTAGATGTCTGGAAAGAGATCTTCCATGTTGCCTTTCTCATGCCAAATGTCCTTCCAAAATCTGGTCTTACTCACATCCATTACTTTTGCCTTTGAGTTACTTTTAACTTCATTCCACAAGCTTCTAATGGACCTCCAGAGGCTAACACCACAAGGAGTGGTTACTTCTTTAGTTATCCAGTTGTCCTCTTCTTCATATTTAGCTCCAATTACTTTCATCCATAGCATCTGGTTGTTGTTTGCATACTTCCACAACCACTTCATACTCAGAGCCTTGCTTTGCAATTTCAAATTCTTTATTCCTAGACCTCCATTTTCCTTGCTTGTCATGACTTCTTCCCATTTAACCAAATGAAAACTTTTCTTTTCTTTGTTGCCTTGCCACAAAAAATTCCTCCTGATACGATCCAACCTCTTAATGACCCCTGGTGGGATAGGAAACAGGGACATCATATAGGTTGGCAAAGCATCAAGTACTGAGTTAATAAGGGTCAGTCTACCCCCCTTTGATAAGTACTGAGACTTCCACTTGGCCAATTTCTTCTCACACTTCTCAATCACACTATTCCATGTCTATGGACTTGGATTTGGCCCCCAAAGGCATTCCCAAGTATATAGTAGGCAGAACTCCTATTTCACCACCCAGAATTAATGTTAAACAACTCATGTTGTTTACTTCATTTATAGGATACATCATACTCTTCCTCCAATTGATATGCAAACCAGAAATACCTTCAAATAAGACCAGAATCACTCTTAGATACTTCAGTTGTTCTTCCTCAGCATCACAGAAAATCAAGGTATCATCTGCATATTGCAAGTGTGTGACTTCTAGTCTCTCAGTACCTTCTCTGGCCGCATCAAAACCCCTTAACCATCCTCTCAAGTTAGCATCTTTTATCATGTTGTTTAAACCCTCCATAGTGATCAGGAACAAAAAAGGTGACAAGGGATCCTCTTGTCTGAGACCTCTTTGGGTTTGAAAGAAACCTGCAGGGTTACCATTGATGAGTACTGAGAATCTTTCAACCATTTCTACCCAAAACCTATCAGATTCAACATCTTCATTAAGTTTTTCCAGTTAACATGGTCATAAGCTTTCTCTATATCCAACTTACATAGGACACCTGGCTTCTTTTGGTTATTTCTGGAGTCAACTGCTTCATTTGCAATCAAAACTCCATCCATTATCTGTCTCCCTTTAACAAAAGCCATTTGTTGTGAGTCTACCAACTTGTCCACCACCCTTTTCAGCCTCTCAGCAAGAACTTTGGAGATAAATTTGTAGATGCTACCAATTAGACTAATTGGCCTGAAGTCCCGCAACTCCTTGGCACCTTTCTTTTTGGGTATAAGAGCTATAAAAGTTGCATTGAAACTCTTCTCAAAAACTTCATGCTCATAGAAGTTTTGAAAGGTATCCATGATGTCTTGCTTTACCACATCCCAACATTTAATAAAAAAAACCCATAGTAAAACCATCTGGACCTGCTGCTTTGTCAACAGCACACAACTTCAGACATCTCAGCACCTCACTTTCCTCAAAGTTGCTTTGTAGAGCTTGATTATCTTCTTCTGTTAGGACAGGGCATTGTACATTTATGTACTCAGGCTTCCACTGAGATGATTCCTTATACAACCTTTTATAATATTCAACAATTTCCCCTTTAATTCTGCTTGGCTCTTGATTCAGTTCTCCATGTATCATAAGCTAATCAATGTTGTTGTATCTCCTATGTCCATTTGCTTTCTTGTGAAAGAATTTGGTATTCTTATCACCTTCATTCAGCCATAGAGCCCTTGATTTTTGTCTCCAGGAGATCTCCTCCTTTTTTATCAACTCTTCATATTTCAACATCAATTCAGATTTTTTGGCAGACTCCTCATTAATTAGTAAGGATTCTGTCTTCCCTCTCAGCTTCTAGATCAGCCAACTGTTCAAGCAATTTCTTCCTCTGTATACCCAAATTTCCTTCTTCCCCATTCCTCCATTCTTTAAGTTTAGTCTTCAGAGCTTTTAGTTTGCAAGCCAATCAATAATCAAGTTTCCCTGTGAAGTTGAAAGAAGACCACCATTCTCTGACTCTATCAATGAAGCCCTCAGATTCAAACCACCAATTTTCGAATTTGAAGGAACTTTTGTTCCTTTCCCAAGACTCCCCTAGTAAGGCTATAGGTATATGATCTGAAATCAACCTTTGAAGTGGAATCTGTTTCAAATTTTGGAACTTGTCATCCCATTCCTCTGAAATTAGGATCCTGTCAATCCTGGAGGCTGCTTCATGTTGGTCCCCTTTGAACCAAGTATATGTGACATCCTCAAGTTGCAAGTCAACTAGTTTCATGTCTTCAATGAAAATCAGAGAATTCCTTCATACCCCTTGTTCTTACGGTACAATTCTTCTTCTCAGATATGTATCTTGTTACATTAAAATCACCACAAATAGCCCATGGTCCTTCCATTAGTCCTCTGACTTAACTCACCTCTTCCCACACTATTCTTCTTTCCTTGTAACAGTTTGGGGCATACACTCCTGTGATGTGGCATTTAAAATCTTGGAGTTGAGATTCAAATTTACATGTGATGGAGTATGCCCCTATTTCTAAGATTTCCCCCTTCCAAGCTCTCTCATCCCACATCATCAAGACCCCCCCTCTTGTCCCACTGGATTCCAGATATGCTTGTCTGATCCACCTTTCTCCCCAGACCTGCTTGGCCAAATCTACGACATTGCCTTCCAGTTTTGTTTCTTGAAGGCATATAATGTCTGCCTTCCACCCCCATATCATGCTATTTACTAGCCTCCTCTTTTCTAAATTATTAAGTCCCCTAACATTCCAAGATACTAGTTTAAAATTCATCAAGTACTAGCACTTGCACTCCTCCCCTTTCCTCTGTTCCCTGTACTTTTAAATTTGACATCAAAACATACCAAGTTATTTAATTCTTGTACACCTTTAGTGTTAGTTTTTTTAATTTCACTGCACGGTTCCAGTTTTCTTGCTTGTCTGCAACTGTCTATTTGCATTAGAAGTTCTGTGGCTTCCTCTTCATGACCTTGGAAATCAATCCCAAAAATTTTCCCCAATTTAATGAGATTTTGCTGCACCCAATTGGATGCTTCTTTTTCCTTGCCCTGAGTTATGAGTTGTTGCTGCACCATTAGAGGCTCTACATCATCAACCTCCCAGTTGACTAACTCTGTTTCAGAATTTTGAGTAGTAACCCCACTGTTGATTCGATCATCCCCACCCACGTCAAAATTCTTTTCCAGTTGACTATCAGCCTCTTCTCCCACTATCTGCGACTCCTTTTCCCCATTAACTCAATTGATTTCTCCGTTACCGTCGCGTGCGAACTTCTCTTCTAGGGTAACTGAGAATTGTCGTTCATGGCCACTTGAACTGTTATGTCTTCGATAAAGTCAAAGGTGCTCTGGACTACCGTTCCTCTTGAAAATTATTAGCAATTACCAGGCCTGCCACATCTGGCCCTTCAATCTGTAACTTGGCATTAGGCCCAATTCCACCTCCAGAGTCTCATTTAAAAGACTCACGTGCCCCTCACATGCTTTAGATTTAACTTTCTCTTACGTTGTCACCTGCTGAGAGAGTAGCAAATCCCTAGTTTGATGGGATCTCCTTGCATCATCACCAACGACCTCCTCTAAAATCCCTTGGGTAAACTTCTGGACTGGATAATAGGTTTCATCTTCCCCCTTGTCATTTTCCGGCGAGGATTCAAATCTTGGCAAGCATTCCGGCTAGATTGGAAGATGAAATTAAGTGTCGTTGCACGACACCTCCACCTCTCTTGGAATACTGCTACTGTCGTTAGCTACCAGGATCCTAGCCCACTTCATATGATTTTTTAGCTCTGTTTCCTCTTCTGTAGCCAACCAGCCTCCACAGATTTCTCCTATCTCTTGAAAAACCTTCTTTGACCAAAGATGTAGGGGGATCCCCACAACCCTAATCCATGTTTCTTTAACAAGTGCATATTTAGGAGTACAACCTGTTGTTGGTTTCCACCATTCCAGATTAAAATTACAAGACTTCCAACGCCACGGCTCATTAATGGTTTGTTCTGCCATGTTTCTGTTTGGGAACTCAAACAAAAACTTCTCATCATTCAGTTCGTAAATGTTGATTCCAAAGGCTTTCTTCCAATTAGTTGATGACCAACTTCTTATGTCTGCTAAAGTTGTCCTCTCCTTGGGCTTCTCACTGCAATACCCAACTAAGCATCTAGATAACAGATCACCCTCCTGGGTACTTATTTTATCTAGAACTTCCACCTTACCCATAATGCTTTAGACCTCTGCACTGCGTAGGTTCCTGGATTGCCATTTACTATCACGTATAGCATTAGCATATGGATAATCAGCAACCACCCTTGTACCGGGTATTTTCTCCTTTCCCTTCTTGCATTTAATGAATCTGTCAATCTTCAATGCAACATCCAACCACCCCGCATTCGATGCCAACTCAGGAATAATTAGGCATGACCTTCCCCCTCTATATACTGTTATGATGCTTATGAACCTCCCATGTATATTATGTTTTCTCGTGCAAAAATGCACTGCCTCTTGCTCAGCTAGTTTCCACCTACTTGTCTCCTTCTTTTTCTCTTTGGATGCTTCTCTTAGACAGAGACAGATCCATTCCAACACCTTTCTACTCATGGACGATCTGCGCATCATCTTTCTGCTTATCTCTACCCATTCGTACCATTCAGCTTTCTCAGTTTCCCATCTGGTGATATCAAAAGACTTGAAACCAGCATTGAAATAGATTTGATTCTCCTCCATCCTACTAGTGGGTGATTTATAAATAATCACAGTGGGTGATTATTGTTGGCTATTTAAAAAAAAAAAGTCTGATTCTGGTGGAGGATGCCGGAAAAGATGGGTTCCTCTCTCCTAAGAAGTAGGAGAGAGAACAAGCATTAGGAACTGTGTCTGGGAAATCTTTTTATGGAAAAAGGTTAGGAAATTAGTTTGTTGATAATAATAGGTCTTAAAAAAAAATTCTGCTTATAAAATGGAGCAAGAAAAAACGTTAGTCATTCATCCTCTTATCTGGGATATCTGCCACTTTGTTTTTAAGGAAGTAAGAATATTTGCCACTTCTGAGATCTACAATGGAACTTGGGATTTCTTTGCTTTGTAGCAGTCATATAGGATTTTCATCCGTTTCCTTCAGATATACCAAGGTTTTTATAAGAATTGAATGCATAAAAACTACTGTACTTCCTACTGCATCACCACATTAATGTAGGAAAGAATTAATAAGAAAAAGCAATCAGAATAACAATGTTAAGGGAGCACAGCTCAACTGTAATGCAGAGTGCAAGACACAATGGAAGCTCACAAAATATTTAAAATGCATAGTGTCTTTCACAAGTGATCAACAGTGTGGGTGAAAACACATCATATTGGACATGGAACTAGTTGTGGAAATCAAAGCCACTTTACAATTTTTTTTAATGTGATTGGCTGCTCATAAAGCTTGCCTCACTCATAGCAATCTGCTGAGAAGGGGAATGACAATCTCAAGAAGGTGCTTTATGTGTAAATAAAGAGGTGGAAAGCTGCAGCCACCTCTTTCTGGCATTGTCCAGTGACCCACCAGAGCTGACCATTATTCTACAACTTATTCAAGGTACAATTTGTTATGTCATACTCATTCAAAGTGCTAAACTGCTGGGGACTCGAGGAAATCAGTAAGCTATTGAATAAGATTTGGATTTATAGTGCTTGCTTGTATATTTTGGGTTATAAGGAAGGAAATGGATGGCAGATATTTTGAAGGAAAAATAGATAATGTACAGAAGCTCAAATACAAATGTTTGTGGTTGTTGGCTTTTTTCCTTGGTGAGGGATGAACTGATGCGGCATATTCAAGGGGAGGTACCATATTATTTGCCGATGACATAATATTGATTGACGATGCACGGAACGGAGCTTACGATAAGCTTGAGATTTGGAGATGGACCCCGGAGTCTAAAGGGTTTAGGTTGCAGGACTAAGATATAGTACTTACAGGGTACAAGTTTAGTGACGCAACTCATGAAGTGGATGTAGAAGTGACGATTGGTAAACAGGTTATCTCCAAGAGAGGAAGTTCCAAGTAGTTTGGGTCAGTAATCCTGAGTAATAATGAGAACAGTGAGGATGTTACACACAGTATTGGAGTGAGGCAGATGAAATGGACGCTTGCACCCGATGTCTTGGTGATAAGAATGTGTCACCAAGACTTAAGGTAAGTTCTATAAAGTGGTGGTTAGACCAGTATATTGTTTTTGGCAGAGTATTGGTTGGTCAAAAACCTGCACATTTAGATAGATGTGTGGGCATACTAAGAATGATAAAGTTAGGAAAGAGGATATTTTGGATAAGGTGGGTGTGGCCCCCGTGGTGGACAAGATGAAGGAAGCGAGACTTCTATTATTGTGCAGTAAGATGCATCAACAATCTACCTCTAAATGAGAAGATATACTTAAGTCATCCAATCAAAATATTAACCTTTAAAACTCTGGTGCTTTTCTTGGTTGGTTGCACAAGGTGCATGTCAGTAGGTATTTAACATAACAGTAGGTATTTGCTTTGCGGACAACAAACAGAGGATGTCAATCATCTATTTCTTCATTGTACCTTCACTTTGCAGATATGGAACTTCTTTCTAAACATTATAGGGGTTAAATGGACTATGCCAAGGACAACGAAAGAATTATTAGAGGGCTAGAACCTGCAAGGTCTGAGAGCGAGAAAGGCAAATATGAACACTTGGAATACCATCCCTTTATTCATCTGGCAGACTCTTTGGAAAGAAAGTAACAGTAGAATTTTTAAAAGAAAATCAGAATCTCTAATTAGCATGAAGTACAGATGTATATCTTCTCTTCTTTTTTTTGGCGAGACATGGCCCATGCAAATGACATTGAGGATATGGTTGACTTTCTCAGCTCATAACACATGTCGTAATGCAGCCCTTGTCAATTTTTACAGCAGTTACTTGTTGCTAAATCAATATACTTACTTGAACAATCAAAAAACATGCAGGGAAGAAAATAAGCAAGTCATACAGCATGTGGAAGGTGCTCCAAACTCGAGAACATACAAAAATCACATGTTTCTGCCCTTAAGACTGTCAGAGAAATAACCAATCAGTAGGAGGTTCAGAAAACTACATTACCTAGATTATGCTGCAGAAGGGACTGACACCGATGTTCCCTTCTGTCGAAAATCAGATGAAGCTTTTTTGCTTTGCAGCAGTCTGCCAACTCAAGTAGGTCGTACAAAAGGAAATCAGTTTTTCCATACAACTCCAAAAGTTCACATATTTTTGTGTAATCCATGCACGGTAAGTCTTTTGTCATCTCTTCACTGACTAATGACACACTTCGAAGTGATTGAATACCCAATCTGTCCGCAAGATTCTGGCTTATAGATGGATGAACAAGACGCTTTCCACCAACGGTATTGCTCTCCATCCAAGGAGCATCGTTATAAACAAGATTCCCAGCACTCATAAGAACTCCAGAAGAATCAGGAAGTAATAAAGGAGTACTAGAAGACTCAAACATTAAGCTATCCATGTTGCAATCTGCAATTGCTTCTAGCACATGATTGACAAAACTCAGTTGATCGGCAGAAAGGGGGAATCCTTTCACATCATTTTGCAACCTTTGTAAAACATGGAAGTAATCAAAAACATCAAAACTGAGTCTAACGCCCAACTCCACAAGCAAATCTCTGAATTCCGTTAACTCAGACGGTACAACATACAAGTAGGGGCTGAATTTCACAGGAGAGTCAAAAGCAAGTACAGCAGGAGAAACAAAATCATCTCCTATCCAAACCCACCGAGCACCATCTAAGGTAGACTTGAGAATCTCGAAGTCGTTCATACCAATAAATTCTTGCAACTGCGAATAAATTAAGAGCACCTGCTTCTGCAAAACTGAATCCAGATTAGGTGCTACATCTGAGCTTTCATTTGCCTCCACATAGAATTTAGGTAGTCCAAGCAATTGTTCAGACAGAGTCTCTATACTTGCGCGATCCATCCAACCAAGTTTATGTTGCAGATGCTCGGAACATTCACCATCCAGGATATGCATCTTAGATGAAACCATCCACATCTGTGACTTGGGCCGAACATTAATTGGCATTGCAATTTTTCTACCTGAGGCTAACCACGGCAATCCTCTGATAGGCGGTTCTACAAGTACAGGACACCAACTGATGGATCTCAGTGCTGACCAAAATTCTTCTCCAGTCATATCATCAATCCAGTTGCTGAGAAATGAAATAATTCCTGACAGGTTGTCAGTAACATCAACAGCTCCTTCAATGCAAACATTAAGACATGACCCCTCAGAAGTTTCATATCCAGTACTGGAGTCCCTGTCCAGTGCTGAGAGCTTTGACACCACAGTGTCTAACAAGTGAAGCAACCTGCTACCATTTTTCACCGCTTCTAACTCTTCGGAATTATGCAACAATGCCACAGATGTGGCACAATCAAGCAAACTAGTAAAGCTTAAAGATTGCCGAAGCCCAAGGTTAACCAGAATCTCAAGAAACTCCGGACTAGAGAACTTTTCACATGGAAAGAAGGCACCTCCATGCAACAACATTTTCAGTTCTGGGATACGAGGATCATAAAGCCTGCAGAAACAATACAGAGATTCCACAATCATACATGTAAGAACATACTCCACATGTTATAGATAAATATATATATATGTGTACACACATACACACATGAGAGTGTATTGTATGTAGATCACATAGATACACCATACAAAATATATACGGTTAAAACTTTGAAGTAAAGGTCGAATAGGAGAAAGACTGTGTGTTGGCCCTGAAAATGTCAAGCTTACGCTGATTTTACTAGAGCTACGTTTTTTAGCATGTTGATTTTGAAAAAGAAAAACTGATGTAGCAAAACCAAAAAGGACTGAGCATGTACCAATAATTTTATATTAAATATAACTTCAATACTGCTACCGATTATCACTTCTGCTAAAGAAATGGATCTTGGGCCCAACTCAAACTCAAAAGCTAGCTCATGAGGGGAGAAATGTCCAGGACCATATAGGAGACCACCCTCCCATTAACCACCATTGTGGGACTCCTTCACACCCTCCCTCATGCCCGGGGCTTCAGATCTGGTGCATGAACAACATTTTAAAAAAATGGATCTTGGGTCTAACTAAACTCCAAAAGCTTAGCTCAAGAGAAGAGGATTGCCCAAGACCATATAAGTAGACCTCCCATCTCATTAACCATCGATCTGGGACTTCTTCACACTTCTCATAAGAAAATGACTCCTCATTCAGTTTATATTTGTGAAATATGATCTACAACCTAGCCCGGGGAAATAAATGTTTTACCCATAGTGTACTTCCTGCATCATTTGGTGACCCATTAGAAAAAATATACCGATAACTTCATCTTTTACATTGTTTTACAATTGGTAGCATTATACTTATGCATAACTTCTAACCAGAACTAATTTTACTGAGTGAAAAAAACAACTATTTGAGATCATCAAGGATTAAGTCATTCACGCATGACATAAGCTAGTTTAGTGAATGGATAAATAAACACACCTGATAGGCTCTTTCCAGGAACCATCACAAGTTAAAACAAAAGAAGCTTTGGAGATTGCTTCTTTGAAGGAGTCATCCTCTTCCATCAAATATTTGATATCTTGTAAGATGGATGAGAGTAATCCATCTTGAGAAATAAACTCAGGCATGTGAGTGATTACATAATGTTTGATGAAGTCCGCCTTTGTAGGTTCTGCAACTTCTAAGTATTTATTCAAAATGATCCTTTCCTTCTCTGATTCGATTCTCAAGAAATCATCATTCAATAGATCTTCATGTACACCATTTGGTTTTAGCCATTTAGCTGGCCTACTCAAAGATACCATTTTTCTGCTCTTGAATGATTCAAACATAGGAATCTCTTTGATGATAACCATCTGACTGCTATTCAGAGAATCTTCACAGAACCACTTGGACTGGAGAATATAGCTCCTAAGTTCATGCATTTCTCCTTCCAATGCATTACTAAAGAGTCCCTCAATCTTTTCTATCTTCACAGCGGCTGCCAACAATGCATTTAATATACCACTTGCCGTGGGAGGCTGGACATAACGCATTAATTGGGGATGGTCTATTGGGAGGTCGCGCGTCAATATCAGGCATCCAACACGCAGCAGAAGTGATGACATATTTTCACTCCATCCACCATCTTTGATCACATTGGAATTTTCCACTAGCTGCAGGAGACAATTGTTTAAAACAGGCAAAATAGGCCACTTCGAAAACAAAGAGAGATCATCACAAGAAGACTTGAGATAGCTCCACAGCAGTCTCATCCATTCCAAGTCAGGATGTCCTTGACAACCAGGGACCCAATTCACCTGTTTAGCCAGCTGCCAGTCTGCTGGGAGTAATTGCACAAAAAGTCTCTCAAGCAAAGGGCAAGTCAAGAAAGTAATGTTAAAATCTTCACTTTGGGCTACTTCCCATAACTTGTCATAGAGAAAAGCAGAGATCCCAGCATCTACAAGTTGGTGGGGAAGAGAATCCTTAAGAAGACCATATCCGTCACCTTGAACAATATAAATTGGATCACCCTCCCCCCTCTTCTGAAACTTTGTAAATAAACCATTGGAAAGAGGTATCAAGGATAAGCCAAAGTAAGTGCTAGATTGAACTGGAGTTCTTAGATCAAGCAAGCAGTATTCTAGGGTTAAGATCATAGCATTTCTATCTCTAAATTCACGACTCCTCCTAATTAAAAGAGTACGGAGCAGTTGAGGTGTAAGAAAATGCACTCCCGGGCATATCTCCTTAAATTTTTCGACAAGAGCCTCAGGGATGGTTGCCAATGGCAAACCAGCATCTGATAATGCATCCACAAGTTCCCGTGCCTTGTCAAAAGCGAAATCTGGAAAAATTGCTTGCTTCGTTGAGATCCATTGTCCACCCCTAGCTTTTGTATACAATACTCTAAGACTGGAATCTGAGATGAAGTTATAGAGTTTCCGCACCACTGACGCCCATGGTTCATATCCCATCTTGATTGGCCAAAAGGAAAAGAATGAATCACATGGGCCAATTTCTGAAGCAACTTTCTCAAGTAAATAACCATAAGCTGGAGCAACAACATCTTCAAGTAGGTACATATTCCACTCAGAGCGTTTCTTCCCACCCCCTGCCATGTCATTACCAAACCATATATCTCTTCGGTTAGATGATAACTCAAAATATGCATTGACATGCACAGGAAGCCCAGTAATCACTGGCAGTGGCAAAAAACAGAAGGCACGACCCTCAAAATTCTCGATAGAACCAGCCGATGCCACTGGGAAGTCTAGCAATTTTGGAGCAATGAGATCAGATTTCTCAAAACCATCATCCAAATCGCTTTCAATTTTCATTGTGTGTAAACAAGTAGCAACACATGCCCAAGGAATGGATTTGTGGTACTTATTATCAAGGTTGTCATGGTTATTCTTACCTCGAATGAATCCTAAGCACTCACTAGTTAACCACAAATGTGCACGACCACCAGAAGTGCTCTTCTCAGACAACATAATCTTATGACACTTCCATGGCAAGTCTATATTCACAGACTTACATAATTGGTTAAGGAACTGAACTTTATTAGTTTTGTCATGCTGCTTCCCGTACATAAGACTGAAGACCTGATGATTTGGATTACTTTCATCCTCGGGATCACCTACATTTTGCTTGTCAACACAATGTAGCACTTGCATTTCACTGTTAGCACCTTCTTTGACAAAAATCGAAATACTTTTCACATTCCGCAGGAAAAGCAACGTCTCAGAGACAACCTCTGAAAAGGAATGAAATAGAGCTAGGACATCATCGGGTGTGTACCCTTCTTTCTTTATTTGGCTTTTAGAAGCAACATTTGTACTCCTAAGGGGGAAACGGAAGAGGGTACCTGGGAAAGAATGTTGTAGATCACACCCAAAATGCAGAAATGGAGAAAATTGATCAGGAAACTGTTCTAATATTCTTCTCCCAGCGAATTTGATCCGTAGTCCAGGATGCGAAGGAGATATACCAGGTAAATTGCAGGCATGTGGGTCAAACATAACAATATTTTCTCCCGAAACAAAAGTTGGAATATCCGTGAAGTGATAAACACAATTAAAGCCCAGCCCAAATCTTCCAATGGCAAATGGTTTCTCTAGTTTGGTCTCTTGACCTATACGAGAGATTGCATACAAATCTTGGGGAGTAAAAACAGAGTCGTTGAAACAGTACAAAGCAGGTCCCTGCCAATCCGCCATTTCAGGAGAGAGAACAGATGAAGTCCCATATTGAGTTTTATCCAATAAAAAAATCACCTTAGAAGCATTAGCATCCTCTGCATTTTGTACCAGCTCAAACAGAGTCCCAGGTCCATCTGCATACATTTCAAGTATATGTTTAAGCCTGGTTGTTAATGCCTCATGCTGCCCAAATGCTTCAGCAGCACCAGACAAGCTCAGGTTCATGGAATCAGAACTTTCTGCAAGCAACATCCTTCGAAGAGAGCGTACTCCAAGTTTCTCAGCGACATCATTAGAAATGTTCCCATGCACAAATCTATGGACAGTTTGACTTGCATTAAAAGCCATATTAGATGAACTACCGAATGAGGAACTGGGATCTTCTGAATCAAGCAACCAGGGAGCATCATTGAACACCAAATCCGTAGCAAAAAGCAATCTACATGACACATCAGGTAGGTAGATCTTAACTGGATCTTCAGAAAACTGAACTTCAGAAAGATGTTGTGCAATTAATATAGCAGCCCTGATTTCCTGAGTATCCAAAGGAAGGGAACCTTTCTTTATTGCCATTCGACTTAATATATTAGCATAATCATTAGGACACAAGAACTCTCGGATGCCCAGCTCCACAAATAGTTCTTTGAAAACTGCCAAATCCACAGGTATAACACGCATATAAGGAGCCAAGTGTAGAGGACCATTGAGGACAACCTCATCAGTAGTAGCAAATCCATCTCCAACCCAAATCCAGCGACAGCCCTCTAAAACAGCTTTGACAATGTCAATTTCATCTGAAGCAAGCATGTTCATCAATATAGAATATATCCTTGGCATTGCTAAGGCTAATTCCTTCCTTAGCATTGGATCAGTAACAATTTCACTATTTTTCCCAAGCTCAAGAAGCTGTGCAGCAATTACACTTCCTGCAGGTGGAGAAGACCAACCTAATTGATTAGATAAAGCTGAATAAGAACATTCTCCATCCAGTATGCGCATGCTTGCAGAGACCAGCCACAAGTCAGAGTATAATCTCACAAGTTTAGGAGGAGCAACCACGGATGAGACAGCAGGCCATGGTAAAGATTGATACGGCGAAGAAACTAGAACCGGGCACCAGCATACTAACCGAAGATCACTCCAGAACTTCTCTAAGTCAGATTTAACATGACGAGGTTTAAATGCATTTGTAGCTCTTGAGAACATTCTATTCATGGTTCCATGATCATCCTTGGTTGGATCAGGTAACCACTTTGATGCATTCACTTCCAAATATGAAAGAAGCACTTCACCTCTAGAATGGGCAGTTTCTGGATCGGTATGCATCAATTTTTCCACCCTTCGAGCACTTTGTATCACTGTCTCAGTGGACACAGTTGTCCTGAGACCCAAACCTTGTAATATGTCTAAAATACCAAATTCCTGGAAAGCACCATAAGGAAAACTATCACAATCTTCCAATAAAGCATATAATTCCTCATTTCTAGGATCATACATCACCGAAGGACTTCTCATGGAGCCATTAGACGTAGGGATGAAGTCCAAGTTTCTCAGATTTTCTTTAAAATGTGCATCCTCAACACAAAGATGAGGTAGCTCTCTCAAAATCATAATCATGATGTTGTCACGAAGGTCAGGGTCCAGCAAATTGACCCTATTTAAGACGTGCTTCTTGTAGAAGTCAGCCTTTCTCATTCGTTCAATACCAAGATATCTATTTAGCACCTCTTCTTCAGTATTTGAAGAACTAATAATGAACTCAGCAGAAAGGAGAGATGCAGAACAATCCGAAGGTGGCAAGTATTTTTGAGGGTTTACTAAATCAGAGAACTTAACACTTTCAGAGTGCTCTACACCATAAACTCGATAAACAGGCAACCTTTTGCAATTGCATAAGTTGGACACATCCATACAATTGCCAATATACCACCTCGGGTCCAGAAGAAATCCACGAAGCTCATCTCTTTCTTCCACTACCAGATGTTCAAGAAAATCTTCCGTTCTCTCACTAGAAGAGACAACATCAAAGATAGACTGCAGAACACCACCACCATCAGCATCACAGACATAATTAGGTAAGTCTGGATGTTGAATATCATGACAGCGATCTAGTATCTTGCATCCTATGTGAATCAGAACATGTTGCATTTTATCAGACAAGTTTTCTGCATTCAGCAATTTTAAGTGCCTAGACGGTCTATACAAATGCCCCGAAGTCGATGGTAAGATAGGCCAATCACCAAAGAAACTTAACTCTGCACATTTATCTCTGAGATAACGCCAGAAGAGCGCAAACCATGACACTGTTGGAGTAGAACATGACCCAGGGTCCCAAAGAACTTTAGTTTTATATTTCCATTCAGCAGGGAAAAATTTGGGCATTACTTGAAGGAGCTTGGGAACACTGAAAAAACAAAGGTTGGCACCAGATGCCTTCGCAACAGCTGTCAGTCGGTCCAATAAATTGCAAGGGATTTTCCTGTCGATTACTCTATCAGAAAGGTTATGAAGAAGTGTGTATTCCAAATCGCTGCATATAAAATAAGAGATTCCATTTGTTGGTTCAGACATCAAACCAAAGTCCCCATTTGCTAAAGGAAGTAAAGGCAAACCAAATGTATGAATGCCAACATCTGTATCAACAAGGTCCTCAAGGCAATACTCCAACAGCATAAGCCTGTAAGATCTGTCTATTGCACTAGCAAACTTGCTTTCCCTAAGATAATGACGAACTGAATCCGGTGTAACTATTTTCCATTTAATACCAGTAACACAAGTCACAAGCATATTAAATAATCCATTTGGCAAACAAACAACAGGCATGCCTAGCTGGACGAGTGCATCATCAAGCTCTTTGCTTTTTGACAACTTGCTATCATGAAGAAAAGCTTCTCTTGCTGAAACCCAGTTTCCGCCGTTGACATTGGAGTAGAAAACAGGGAAATCAATGATGTTCTGGTAGATCTGTTCAACTAAAATATTCCATGGCTCTTCAAATGAACCAGTCGGCCATAAAGAATAGTAAGTCTCAGTAGGACCGAGCATCTGTTGCACACCCAGCAGTAATTGAGCATAACTAGGAGCTACAACATCTTCTAAGAGAAGCCTGTTCCAGAGCGAACGAATTCTTCCAGATCTGTCCATATCAGATCCATACCAAATGCCTCGACGATTCGAGGAAACCTCAAAGAATCCATTAATTTGTGCACTTAATCCAGTTTTGACAGGTAAAGGCAAGAAACAGAATGCCTGACCTTGCTTAAGTACATCATCCTGAAAAATGAAAAATAAACAATGACAGATATATCAGATGAGTAAGCACTGAAACTAACTAATAGAGAAGCCCTCCTTTCAATTAAATAATTCTTGATGGAAGAAGGAGGGGAGGGGGGTCAGAAAGGAAGCACAGAAGTCCAGAGTCCCCTTAAATTCTGAAGCCAACACATGAATTTCAAGTGAGACGTGGTAAAGTTATTATTTCAAGTGATATTCAACAGGTATATACAACTCGTAAAATCTGGTTATATAAAAGAAGCCAACAAGTAGAAAAAAAGGGAACAGCTAATTCCTAACATACTTATATGTATAAGTTGGTTCATCAATGTGATTCCCATCCTCAATCAATTAGATGGGATAACTTTCGGCTGTTCTACCTTAAAAACAGAGAAGATGACACATATTAAACACCAACGAGGACTAAACCCATACCAATAAGCACTGATGCCTACGTACTTTAGTAGCACCAACAATTTGGGTTGCAAGCCCAATGTTAAGCACAAGAGACAATCAGTGGTGTCACGAACCCACAGGATACCATAACATGAGCAATTTCAAACATATGACACATCAATTATAGGCACCTGAAGCATATCCCACAAAAATGTATTACCAAAATGAAAAGAAGGGATAGGCAGATTAGATAATCCGCATTTGTTTTCCTTTTTTCTCTCAATCTGTTTTGTTCATTAACAAGCACAAGGGGGTTGGGGGTTGGGGGTTGGTGGGTATTAGAGAAATAGGAGAGATTTATTGGGAGACGGCCTATTGTGTTGTCCAACCACAAGAGTAACAAAGGTCTGGTCTGAGTACTGGCAGAAGTAAGAAGAAATTCCACCAAGTACTTCCTCTACTTCATTTGCAATGACACTTAACCTTATCCCAAACTGTTATGTGCCTCTATTTCATTTTTACATGGCACAACTATTTCATTTTTACATGGCACAAGGCCCTTTAACGTATCCCAAATTGTTCCAACCACTTCACGAAATAACACAAATAACGTTGTGCATACCATTCAAAACTTCCGATGGCAAATTGAATTGAATTTAGTACATCGTAATGATGCAGGAATCTAAAACATAGTCAATAGTTTGATGTGGATTTTGAAGGAGAGAATTGGATCAAGGAGGGCAAGTAACCTCCTCTAAATGTTATGAATTTTACATACAGGAGATGTACTAATGGGGTGATTTTTTATTTCATTTTGTTGATCAAGTAAATGTGTTTCATTCATATACATGGTCAAATCATATATACAAGGGGTATACCAACAGGTAAAGAATCTACATGACATGATTCTCCACAAACTCCATCCAATCATCTATACAACAAGGAACTTTCTGTTTACACCAAAAAAAAAATAAGGGAACGGACACTACTCCTCAACTGAGAGAAACTTGACTCTACACCTTCAAAAGCTCTTATTTCTCTCTCCCAACTACCTACATCAAAACAAGTGGAACCACGTTCCAAGCCCTTCGTCTTGTTCTCCTTCTCCCACTCTTCCAACTTAACATCAACAACAACAACATACCCAGTGAAATCCCACTAGTTTCACAAAAATATCCCACTAAGTGGAGTCTGGGGAGGGTAGGGTGTACACAAACCCTACCACTACCTAGAGAGGCTGTATCCGAAAGACCCTAAGCTCAAGTGCATCAAACTCAAGTGAAAGAGGAAGAAAACAATGAAGAAAGCATATCAGTAAATATGAAAAGTAGTGTAACGTATATAAGAAAGGAACCAAGGAAAGACAACACTCTACCCCTATTAACCTCCTACCCTAATATGCAACCTCCACTTCTTTCTATATAGGGTCATATCCTCGGTAATATGGAGTTGCGCCATATCATCTAATTACCTCTCCACAATACTTTTTTTGGTCTATACCTCTAGACCTCTTTTGATAACCCTCTACAACTAGCCTCTCGTACCTTTTCACTGGGGCGTCAGTGCACCTCCTCTTCACATATCCAAACCATCTCAGTCTCGCTTCCCTCATCTTGTCCGCCACAAGGGTCACTCTCATCTTCTCCTGAATAACCTCATTCCTAATTTTGTAGATCCTAGTATGCCCACATATCCATCTCAATTTCTTCATCTCCACAACATGCATTTTCTGAACATGTGAGTTCTTGATTAGCCAGCACCCCAACTTAACATCAAATCTTTCAAAGATTTCGGTATTGCCCATAAAGTATCAAACCACCTTAAACATATCCTACCATGATCTCAAGTTGTCCCGCAAAGTAGAAGAAGATTATCCACGTCCTTGCCCGTCTCTTTACACATGTAACACCAACTGACACATACAACCTTCCGTTTTCTAAAATTCCGTTGTCAAAATTCCCCTCTACAATCTAGCCAAGTGAAAAGGCACACCGTTCTTGGCACCCTTGGAATCCATATTGCATTACAAGGAAAATTCAACTCCCTCCTAACCAAAAACTTCTCATAAAAGGACTTCAAAGAGAACAGTCCATTATATTTTGAGAAAGCTCCATTATTTTCCAATCCCCAACAACAAGAATCGGGATTATCAACTAGATTGACTTGCCTATGAAGTAAGGGTAACAATCTTTGAAACTCAGTTTACTTCCCAATCTTGAAATTCCCTTCTAGATCTCAATTCCAAAAAATCTCCACTTTGTGTCCCCCTAATTTGTTGGCTTGACAAGTCTCTTTGGCAGGACAATCTATACACATTGGAATTCATCTTCTAATAAAACGTCCCCACACCAATTATGTCCCTAAAAACAAACTCTCCTTCCGTCTCTGACCTAGGATGAGTTATATCCCCAAAAATAGCCCCATCCCTTCATGATAGGCAAGGTGATATCCCTGGTGCTTCAACCTCCTTTCGCAACCCCATATTTATCCGTTATCACGTGCCTTCACAAAGCATGTATTTCCACCCCGAACCTCCAAAGCCACTTACCACTTAGTTGTTTCTCATTTCTCCCCTTTGTTCTTTCCTACCATAGACGTTTTGTTAGCAATTGTCTTTTCATATCTGCTTCATTTGATATCTTGCTTTTTCTTTATGAAAATATTTTTGTATCACAGCCTCACTTCTTTTTTGTCATCATAGCCTTAGTTAATGTAGATAACTACAATCTACAAGTCATACTTTTTTTTGAAACTGGTAATGTTCAATACAAGTCATACTTAATTGTTAAGTTATGATATAAATCATTTTATATAACTTAAAATATGTTATCTAATACATTTTCTAAAGACACTTTTATCACAAGATTTATTACTAGCCAGGTCAGCATAAGTATTTAAAATTATCCACACTATACCAAATGTGGGATACAAATACAATAATTCATTTTGATTGTATCGTTAATATTCAATGATATTATTGAATTGTGTGACCATCTCATCTAAAAGCTTAGGTTGTTAGAAAGAGCACACTTCTATTTACTTGAGTATATTCCCAACATGCCTCTCACGTCCTGGCATAATACTTTTTCATGGGCTGGTATGGAGATTCTTTTTGAATCTGGTTTGCGGTAAGATTTGAACCTACAATCTTTGCCTACTCTAATATCATATTAAAGGCACGAATCTTGAGTCTAACTCAATACCAAAAGCTAGATCAAGAGTGAAGATTGCTCAAGCCATATGAGAATACCACACATCCCTTGACCAACTAATGTGAGACTTTTCAACTATCGAGCCATAATATAATTAAATAATTAAAATGTGTGATCCCTCTAACGGCATTATGCTGATACACTTTAACGTGGTATCAAAGTAAGACTCATCCCAATTTTTGGTTTCTCAATGTTGAGCCCCCATATTATATTGTTCACGCTCCATACGTTCAATCCTAGGCAGGCGAGGGGTTGTAAAAGAGACCAACGTCGGTTGGTTAAGAGATGGGTGATCTCTTTATATGGCATGGGCAACCCTCACCTCTTAAACTAACTTTTGGAGTTGAGTTAGGCCAAGATCCAGTTTTATAACATGCCATAAGAGTAGGCAGAGGTTCTAGTCCAAATTTCACCGCCACCCAAGCAAGAAAATAACAAAAATCCATGTGTTTAGCCAATGAAAAAGAATCAAATCAACACGTGAGCCAGCATGTCGAGACATAATATAATTAAATAGCAAAAAAGTGTGTTCTCTCTACCCGCTTGAACTTTTAAATAAAATATTCACACTTCTTCAACAACAGCATATCCATTGTAAGCCCACAAACGGGGTCTAACCCACATTTCTCACAAGTGGGTCTAGGGAGGGTGGTGTGTGTAGTCTTTGCCCCTACCTTTTGAAACTAGAAAGATCGTTTCTGATAGACCCTTGGCTCAAGTGAAACATATCAAAACAAGTATGGGAAGGAAATACAGAAGTATAGAGGTAGGGAAGGGAACAGTAATAACAACAGATAATACGATAACCAAATCAAAGGAAACAGCATGCAGCAACAACAAATGAAAAAGACTATAACAACAACAAGCATGACGAACAACACAAAAATACAATAAGCAAGGCTGAAGGAACAACAAATAGAAATAGAAATCTAAGAGTACGAAAACACAAGACTAATAATTGACTATCCACTACCCTTTTATCCTAATCCTCGACCTCCACACCCTCCTATCATGGTCACACACTTCAACAAATATTGAAATTCCTCCTTATCCGTAAAGCATGACTTCACCTATTTACTTGATTGATTGAGTTGTAAATTGTAAAATAACTGGAAGGGATAAACTACATTACCTTGGATGAATTATCTGATACGCAAACAGCAACCGATGCCCAAGGCGGAAGGTGAATATCGAAGTCCTTTGATGCTTTCGCCGCAAAAGCACCTATCCTGCTAGACGGTGAAGACAATCTTTGTACTATATAAAACCTATCAGTTCTCTTCGGAGGATGACTCCCATTGACCGCCTCGCTCAAGAATTCCAATGAAAAGGTATCAACGAAGGAATCATTTGAATCAGTCAATTTCAATTGTCTCAGAAGTGCTTGACGATGCCAAATGGTGTCACTGTTGTCAGAGTTCACGGAGCAGGAATATGTCTTCCGTGGCTCGGCCAAACCAACATCCCATTCATATATCTCTATTGATAATACACTCTTAAGAAAAAGTAGTGAGAAAACTCCTTCCTGATAAAGCTGTCCTAACATTGACGAGATATCATCCTCCAAGTAGCCTTGCTTGGAGAGCTTACTTCTAGCAGCCTGATCTGCATTTCTCAAAGGGAAACGGAATAAAGTTCCATGGAGAGGACTTCTCATGTCACAACCAAAAGCACAATATGGAGAAAACTGATCTTTGTACAGTGAGATGGCTGAAGAACTAACATACTCAATCCGTTTTCCAGGATTTGATGCTGAGACATTTGGAAGATAAACACCCTGGGGATCAAACAGTACAACATACTTTCCACTTACAAAGGATGGCAAATCAGTTAGATGATACACCGAGTTGAAGCCAACCCTGAAAGAAAAAACACCAATTCAAAGAAATGAGATGATTGCATTTGCCAGGAACTTAACAAGATTGAGGGGAAAAACAGTACAGCTTCCCCTCGACCTTTCAGTTATTTCCCTTTTTAAGCAAAAGGAGCAAAATTTTCTTCATTTTAAATTCAGTACCAAGTTCCCATTGTGAATTAATATGTTCCAAATTCAGATCAAACAATGGGAAAGACTCTTCTTCAGAATTACTAATTACTATTGCAGAAATCCTCAATTATAAGAAAAGAAAAAAAAACAGCAATATTTGGTATCAAAGGTTCTTTTGAAGAAAAATAAACAATTTCTATACTATAGCAGTTGATATGTCTGCACCTTCTTCAGAGAATTATAACTTACATCTCCTTGATTGGGATATAACTACTACTTAAAATTTTGACTGTAATAGCTTCTTTCTGGCATAGGTTCCTAATAATTTTAGTTGTTCTACACTTCCCTGAATTGCTTCCATGTGACCTCTGAATATTTGTACTCAACAGTAAACACAGACAAAATCACAAATTTACAAAATCAGCCTAGTACCAGTCCAGACTCCAAAACCGGTAATCTAGTTTAAGCTCTCATAATCTCAAGTAGAATTTTGCAATTTTAATATCAAAAATACTTGAGATAGCACTTTAGCACAAATTTGATAAAGTGGCATTTACTCAAGTATACACATTACGCATCCAATTACCAAATTACCAAAGTTCACATTAAAACCAACTAGTGAGGACAGATTGAATATATGAAATTACCCGAAGCGACCGGTTTTCCAGGCCTGGCCATGCTTGCCACTGCCACCAATCCTAGAAATACTAACAAAATCCTCTTCAGAGAAAATGGCATCGTTGTAAGCTAAAAGAGCAGGGCCTTGCCACTGTGCGAGCTTATCAGAGAGCAATGACTCGGTCCCGTGATTCCGGCGGTCAAGGCAGAGGCAAACTTTGGTAGCTCCGGCATCGTCGGCGTTTTGAATGAGCTCCTTAAGTACCGTAGTTCCCTCCGGATAATTCAACAAAACCTCTCGGATTCTCCGAGTTAGATCTACTTTCTGACCGAAATCTTCGAGGAGGATTGACTCCGGCGATGTAGAGTCCATTTCCCGGCAATAATTATTAGGGATCAAGTCAGAGGCAACCGCAACTTGTGAGTCAAGTCATTACAACAAGTAGATTTGATGTGCGAATCAACAATGACCGACTGAAGAAGAGGAACAATATATATATAAAAAATATAATATACTGTAATATTTTTATATTTTAGTAGTTTAGAATTAAGGGGTATAAAAATGAACGAGTTTTTGGCCAAAATCATTTTTAAACTATATCTCAAATTTAAACTATATTCTTAAAGTATTATTCTTAGCAGAAAACAACCTTCAAGTATTTAAAAATGTACAATTTTCATCCTGCTACTTGAATTTATCAGAAAACTAACAAATCTCACAAAAATCAAGTCATCCCTTCGTAATTATCATTCTTAGATACACCAAAAATACTATCGTGAACTTTTTCAGTAATTGAGTTTAGCATTATGCAATATCTTTTAATTTGATAGTTTTTTTTTCGTTTTTTTTCATGTAATTTCATATTAAAAATATTATTAGTTGAAATATGTTTCTTCTCAATTGAATATGCTAGAAGCAGCGTTTGCTAGAGACTTCCACTTCTAATAATGTAGAAAGAAACTCAAATGCGAGACATAATTGATATTTTGATCACTTCAATATCACATTGGTCCAAAAATTTATTGATCTAAATACAATTTGGCTATGAAAAAGGTAAAGATAATTAAGCTCCAACTTCTTTCCGTTACTAAATGAGAAAAAGAGCAGATCATGTATCCTCACACCTTCCAAACATTTTTTGTTTCAGTAAGCAATAGTGTATAAGATTTTTAACATTTTTTTCAGGAACTTCTTATAGCAAATAATGAAATTATGCAAGAAACTTTATTGATAGTCGCGTGAACTACTCATATTTTTGTAGGATCTCTTAGTTTTTTGATGATATCTAACAGAAGGACGAAAATTGTTCATTTTTAAATACTTGAATGATGTTTTCTGCTAAGAATGATAATTTAAAGATGTAGTTTAAGTTTGAGGTATAGTTTAAGAATGTTTTTGACCAAAAACTCAAAAATGAACAGCAAGTGTATATCAAGTGTTGAAATTAAAAAAGGTGATAAAGGTCAAAGCTTCTATTAATTAGGGATTAAGGGGTCGTTTGGTAGAAAAAATAAATAACGCAGGGATTAATAATGCAGGGTATATTTTTTTATCAAGTGTTTGGTTCATTGCTTCCCACCTCATCTTGTGTTTGGTTCATTGCTTCCCACCTCATCTTGTGTTTGGATTAAAACTCTATCAAAAAACTTCTTTCAAATTATACCCTTGAATTATTATGAAATTTTATATTTTATGTAATCAGGAAAAGGTAGATAATTGCAGGACAATATTATTTTTTATGGCCTTCTAACTAGCTAGGAGAAGAACAATTTTGTTGTCATGTTTGTTATTTTCTCACTTGAATTATTTGAGGGTAAATAATTGTCATCTTAATAAATTAATCACTTAAAACGTTAATTTTCAATTTAGAATAGATAGACCATCTACTTTAAACCGAAAAAATGGTAAACAATAGTAAAATCGAATAAATCATCTACATGTATACATAAAAATTGCAAGTTGTAGTTTTAAGTGTATGCAATTTATAAATTGTTCAAAATACAAATAAATAGAAACCACATATAAATCAACAAATAATATATTCAATTAAGATCACAAATGTCATGTGGTGATATATTCGTCTTTTCAATTAGTATATGTTAAACAACTCACATTTTAAATATTATATTGATATGTATTGCATTTATTTATCAACAAACAACTCTCTCTAAATAATAAAATTTGTAGGCCAATTTATTTTAATAAATTTACTATTACAAATATAAAATATGAAATCAAGAAAATAAATAAAATGATTTTAGGGATATTTTTTGTCTTTATATAGATAATCCATGGTATCAAATCAATGTATTACTAATACCACCAAATGAAAGGTATTAGTAATACATCCTATAATACCATGTAGGGTGTATAACTAATCCGTGAATTAGTTATACATAGGCCCAAAAATTCTACCAAACATAGTACTAATTAATACCATACATAATGCATTGACTATTTCTCTTAATACTTCCTACCAAACGACCCCTAAGAGTACGTTTGGCATTGTTATAAAAACTGCTTAATTTTAGATCGGAAAAAAAGGTCAAATTTTTTTCTAAACTATGTGAAATAGACCATTTATATACCCTTTGTTATATTTTTGGATCAAAAATGCCTCCGTTGTTATTCCCAAAGCCCACAAATACCTCAAGAGTTAGCATCCAAAATTTTAGTGACGTGGCAAGCCACGTGGGACCAACCCCTTCATCTAAGCATTGCCAACTAGATTTCCATTAAATTATGGGTCATTAATCCTGACGCAATTTATAACCTACCCGATTTTTAATATAATCAACCCTAACGCTATTTTCTCTCATTTTACGGATAGATTCATCCTCCCAAATCAAACCCTATTTTTATTTTTTTTGAAATTTGACAGGAGATCAACAACTATTATGGTCGCTTGTTGCAGTTAAGGTGTTGTTGATATGGTATGAATGTCGACCAGAAGGGGAAAGATTGAATCTTGAAAGACTGAGCCCCCGGCTAGCAAGATCGGGAGGGTTAATGTATAACAAGTTGTTGTACTTATTTGCTAATGTTGTTCAAATGACTCGGCTTTACTTAGTCTATTAGTAGAGGAACCAAACTAGATGAAAGAAACTAGATTAAGTGTGAGTGAATTGTGAGTTGCACTATCTGTTTTATTGTGTTGGCATGTGACCTCATTTAACTATCGAACTGTGAGTAACATACTATTAGTTCAAGTTTCATACCAGATTATTGAATTAGATTATTCTTAAAGTCCTTTCTTTATGCTGTCAGGGATTTTTCCTTGACGATGCTACTGGTTTATTAATGAACGGAGCCATTGATATTGATTCGGTGTTTGTTGCCTCCTTCCCAACAACACATCCCAATTTTGATTTGGCAAGACAAAATAATTGGTTTGATTTGGTAGGATGAATTGATATGTAAAATAAGAGAAAATCGGGTTAGAGTTGATTATATTAAAAGTGTAGGTTATAAATTGGGTCAAAATTAATGATCCATAATTTATTGGGAATCCTAGTTGACAATGCTTAGGTGGAGGCGGATGCAGAATTTTCATTGAGAGGGTTCGAAAAGGATGATTAAAAAAGCGAGCCATGAAAAATAAGATTAATATTTACTCGCTTCGTCATGTTCCTTTAATATTTCTTCCTACTTATGTTCTGCTTCATCGAGCCTTTTTAAAATTTATTGTGCTTTTAAGGGGGGAGGTAGTTATTTTTGAGTTGTAGCTTCCTTTCAAAAGTTGAAAACACAACTTTGTCAAAAAACATTTTTGAAATTTTTGACCAAACACAAATTAAATCTCTAATATTAACGGGATAAAAAAATCAAATTGATTAGCCAAACACAAAATATTAATCTACAAAAGTTTTTTTTTTCAAAAAAACACCTCTAATAAAACATACTTTTCATAATAACAAGTTTTATAAATTTGGCTATGTCACGACCCGAGCCTACACCCTGGACGTGGCCGACACTCGAAGACCATTCCTGGTCCCCAAGCGAACCTTCATCCTGGCTGACTACAAGTGGAAAACTGATTCAAGCATACAAAGCTTAAAAACTGAAATAAAAGTTCATAAGACTTAAATACAAACTTTAAGTCCAAAGAAAACTATGTATAATAAAATATATACAACTCGCCATAAAAAGGCAACTTTAGTCTTTAAAACATTTAACAAAATAAATGAAGACTTCTAAAACTCTACTGTCTATCTATGAAGCCTCTAAATGACAATGATGGAAGTCTGGACAATACCCACGACCTCCTAACAACTGAAAGTAAATGGAATCCTCCGGAAGCAATGAGGCTCACCATAGCTAACTCGAACTCTCGGATGTATCAACGAAGCTCCTGTTGATGATCCTGAATACCTGTGTCTGCATCATGAAAAGATGCAGGCCAAATGGCTCAGTACGTGGAATGTACGAGCATGTAAGGGGAATTCTAAAACATAAACATAAGCTTGAAACTTGATAAAAAGGAAACATACTTGCCTCTTTTCAATCTTACTCAACTCAAGGAATACTCCAAACTACTCAAACTTACTCAACTCAGAAGTACTCAAGGATAAGATACTCAACTCAGAGATTAGATACTCAACTCAAGGATATGATATTCGACTCAAAGATATGATATTCGACTCTGGATACTCAACTCTGGATACTCAACTTTGAATACTCAACTCAATATGACTGAACTCATTTCAATATAAAGCAATTTAAAACAAGTGCAATATAAAGAAACAAACTGTTTAAAAACATGCTGTGAAATCTGTGTGTATGCAAGGATACAACATAACTCTGAAATGTATATAAAAATACAATAAACTGATGTATATAAAAATACAATAACTTCTGTGGGAGTTTCTCTAACCGACAACCATCACATAAGAGCTATAGTGATGATACAGCGATCTACCTCACGCTGCCAGCGCATCCTATACCCGGCCAAAGGTATAGGACCTGAACTGCCTAATGGATCCACTAGTCTATTTCGAAAAAGGTTCATCTAAAAAGTATGACCCTTTTCTACCCATGGTGGCTACATGGTTTATGGAGGCTGTGAGTTGTCTAAACTCTCCCCCATATCGGTGCTCAATACTACTCCCAAAAATATACTAGCTCTTATGTTTTAAAAACATACTTCTTTCTGCTGATTTGAGATAATTGCTCAAAAACTTAGCTCAAAGGCTATCTTGGAAATCTCAGTTTCCCTGCTTGCTTCATTTAGAAAGCTATTACTCTTTTCTGAAAACTAGCCCGAAGGCCCTTTGGAAATCTCAGTTTCCGTTCTTATTTAAATGTGAAAACATTTATAAACTCTTTGGGAATACTTAGTCCCCATATACTTTTGAAGAAAAAGACTTCAAACTTTACTCTTTACTCTTTACTGAACTCAAAACTTAAGTCTTAAAACAAAGTTAAAACGTTTGTAAAAGACTTCTTAAAATATGGTTCATACCGAATTATGGACATGAACTACTCAATGCAAGGTTTTCAATAACCATAGATAGAACTCAAATACTTGGAACTCAAGAACTTCAATGATATTACTAATTTCAAGAATGCTCAACTCAGAGGGTTCGTGCGGAATTATAAGCATGAACGACTCAACTCAAAGACTCAAAGATACTTCTCTTCTCAAGACTGCTCGACTTATAGGATTCATGCGGAATTATGGGCATGAACAATTCAACTCAAAGACTTTATGGGTAACATGTAATAGTCCCATGCTTAGAAATATAATCTCAAAGGGGATTAGGAACTCAATACTCAAGACTTAGAACTTGAAGATACTACTCCTCTCAAAGATACTCAACTTCTGGAGTTCATGCGGAATTTATGGGCATGAACGACTTGACTCGTAGGTCTACATAACATTATGAAACTCATGTATGTGACTCTTCTCATTCTCTGACTTACTTCCTCAAAACTTAGTTCAAATCGATAGTTGATCTCAAAGGATTCACAATTGAACTCAAAGGCTTCCTTGAACTCTACTCTTAACTCTCTCTTGAATTTGAATTATGAATTCAAGAGTTATGATTCATGATATGAAGGATCTCAATAACAATATAGCTATTCGATAATTAGGAATATAACTTTTAAAAGAAACGTGAATTCAAGAACTCAAAATCAACTTATCTCAAGAATACTCAAATCTAGGGAAAGTTTCCTAGATTACTCTTTTACTGATCTGAAAGTAGATGTAGGGTGTGAGGACGAACTAGTCCAACACTATGATAGCCTTACATACCTAGAAGAACAAGATTATTGAAGAATCTTGAAGAATCTTTAAGAATCTTGAAGAAGAACTTGATTAGAAGCCTTGAAACCCTAGCTTGAAGGTAAACAATCAAGAAGACCTTTCTTGAGATTCTCGAGTTAGTTTCTTAAAATCTCTATAGCCAAAAATTATGATTTTCATGAGTGAAGATGAAAATCTGATTGTTTTGAGCTTTTTATTAGTCAAGAAATTCGTTGATGGTTTTCTTGGAGGTAAAAAGACAAAAACCGATTATTTTCAATATTTTCCCGTCGGCTAATTCGTAACAGCACTGTATAGGTTACTAAAATAGTCATAACTTTTTACTCAGATATTGGATTGACGCGAAATTGGTGGGGTTGGAAAGTAGATTCAATTACCTTTAATTGAATAGGTTATGGCTCACGTAACTCTTAATATTCTAAGAGATATGATCATTTAAAGTTGACCTAAGCAGAATCTTACTTCAAAACTTAATGAAACTTCAAGAACACTTATCAAGAACTCATCAAGAACTCTAATCTTTAAATTTCAAGAACGAAATTACGCTGAATAAATCATGATTGGCGTGTGGGTGAAAGAACCCAATACTATGGAAGCTTACATACCTCTTAGGGCTTAATCCCATGGTGACAATCCGCAACAACTCTCAAGCATCTCGACGAACGCTTCGATCCTCTCTTTTCTCCTCTTTTCTCTTCTTCTTTTCTCTTCTTGAACTCTCAACTAAAACCCTAGGTGTAAACTAGGATTATAAAACTGAACCTAATAGGATTAGACCCTTAAGACCTTACTAAAAATGAATTAAATCTGATTTGGTAAGGAAAAGACCAAAATACCCCTCTCTATTTTCGGCTAACCTTCCTTAACTGGTCAGCCTATCTTAAAAAGGTCATATCTCACTCATCCGACCTCGAAACTTAGCAAACTCAGCGGCGTTGGAAAGATAATTTAAAGATCTTTGCTACGGTATCTGGTAGCACACCTAATTCATCCTGAGATAGGAATTATGGTCGTTTGAAGTTGACCCAAAACTCATACTTAAGCATAACTTGCAAAATTTCAGATTTTGCTATTTCCAATTTAATTCTTTTTGAAACTCAAGGTGCTACATCTAGTGACCTTAACACTTAAGAAATTTTAAATTCCTAGGTAAATTCTCACTCACTATGAAGAACGGTTCGAGTCTTAGTTCGAAAAATTTTCTGGGGTGTTACAGGCTAAGCTTGTTGTAACACTTCGGATTTTGGAAAAGAAGGAAAATAAATTTTTGGGTTGCAGGTGTTGACACCTAATTTTGACCCTCCATTCTCTAATTCATTATTTTCGAGCTTCTAATTTAATAACATATCAAATTATTCTTTTTCACAATTATTTTTACTACTACAACTATTTATCTACTAAAATTATATATTTTATTATTGAAATTACTATTATCATTTTTATACCTTCTTAAAATAATTAATTGTTGTATCCCTTTTTTTCAAATTTCTTACTTATTTAATTAATTATAAATTCTTATTTTGTATTTATATTTTATATTAGCGTAAAGTTGTAATATTCATAGTTTATTATATAAATTATTAGTTATCATATTTTAACATATATTATGTTAGTTATTAAATTAGAAGGCTAAAATAATTTAAAAGAAGAAAGGAAAATCAATAAATTCTTAACTAGCCTATTTATTCTAGCACGCTTCGGTCCATATTTTTGCCCAAATGTTAAGGCCCATAATACTCCTTAATCCTAAACATGACTTAACTCTCCAAATTGTCTAGCTAACGCGCCTCTCTCACGATACCGACTCTTTTGTCTTCTTCATCATTTTCAGAAAGTTCCAAGCTCTTTTGTCCATAGATCAAAGTTTTGCCTCTCCATTTTCTAGTAAGAATATCTGTCTCTCACTTAATTTCTCCAAGTTCTCTTTTTTTCTTTTCTGATTCTACCTGTAAACTTATCCAGTGAGTCCAACATTCGAGTTTGATCAAGTTCAAATTTTGAAATTCAGAACCCACCAATGCTTGGCTTAGAAGTCTTAGATTTCTCTATAAATACTTACTCTTTCAGTCATTTCAAGGACGTTTCTGGCTGAAAAGCACCAAAAAAAACTACAACTTATCTACTCTTAACAATGTTCTTCTTTTTCAAGAAGGAAGTCTTCTCTTTCACTATTGATCTCAGTCCAGGCTCTTAAATCTTAGCTTATTCAAGTTTGGAGGCGTTGGAGTTTGAGTGTAGATCCTTGATCGACGACCCAACTTTACTGCTCCGCAAAATGTAATATTTGAAAATATCATATTATAGTGTATAAAACATGTAATAGTATTTTTTTTTCTCTGTTTGAAGCCCTGTTATTTCTTAGGAGTTTTCTGCTTCTTTTACTGTTTAGGTGTTGTATAATTCTCTTCTACGTTTTAGTATGTTGCTTATGTTGAAATATCAGGTTTAAGTTCTGTTTTAGAGCGCTTTTCCTATAACCTATATATCGGGATGCATGTTATGACTTTCAGATATTTTTATGATTCTTCATGGATTAGTTTACCGAGTACTCTATTTTGTTTAGTATTTGCTGCTATAGAACCTTCATAATGTAACATTTTCTTAGCTTGGATAAATACCATTAAGTATGCAAGTAAATCAACTTATTTTGGTTTATATATCATTCAATTATTATTTTTTCTTTAAGCCTATATGTTATGCAGTTCAAACCATTAGACCTCTGCTTATTGTGATCAGACACAAAAAGAAAAAGAGGTAAAGAATTTCATTTTTTAGCTTTGTACAAAACTTGATTTAGGATTCTCTTCTCCGTAAAAATCAAATATATTCATGTTATACACATTTTTTTGGCTTATCTATTTTATCATCTTTGTTATGAACCTCTGTTCTTATTTCTTAAAAAATCAGGTCTTGATAGTAACTTTATTTGGTTTAGTTGTGATAATGGATGTCAAGAAATGTATTTGAGTCCCGTTCGAGATACGTATTGATTTGAAATCATGTTTCCCTCTTAAATATTAATTTTGTTTTAGGATTACATGTTTGCATGAAATATGTTATCTTTTCATTTCCATTTTTAGTTATTGTTATTTTTGTATAGAAGTTTACATAAAATTCTATGTTCAATTCTCTCAAGATAACTTTTGAATTAGTTAGCTAATATATAAGATTTATGTGAACCTAAGTACCGTGTTTACTGTGTGTTTCTTGGTTCCTTTTTTATCTGAATATTTAATAAATGCAAGGAATAACAGCATGTTCTTTCATCTTTACTTAATAAATATAAAGCATGTATACGTATTTAAATAACTTAAACCTATATCTTTAGATTTGTCTTTACATTTTGTTTGAACACTGGTCATTAAAAGAGACTTGTTAGAAATCCTTATGCATCTTAAGGGGTACAACTTGGGTTTGAAATCTACTCCTTTTGGTTCTTTTATCTTTAGCATAAAAATTTACCCTCTACTCTTTATTTACTCTTTATTTTTCTTTGCATGTACACCATGGGGAGCAAAAATGAAGTCTTGATTCAAGAATCTAGCAATTCTGAGTCTCATCGACTCGGTGCTACCTCTCATCCGAGCAAGAAGAAATCAACATTTTATATTCTTAAGTCATACCCGATAGCAAAAAAGTAAGCAATATGCTTGGGATGCCTATGACGTCCCTTTCCTTATTCCTTATGTCTAATTTTTCATGATCTTGATTTATTAATGTGTTTAGACTTATTTTCATGGTTTGGATTATGTATTGAGACCTAGAGTTAACATAAGAATCAACTAAAAAATGCTAGTTAATTACTTGATATCTTGTCTAACTAAATACTTAAGTTGGTCTTAAAAATCTAACTTCTCAAATATTTTCTTAACCTTGAAAAAGATTTTAAATGACTTCTTATAAATTTACTCCTATATTTAACCAAAAATATTTTAAGAGAAAATGGTCAAATATCCCCTCAACCTATTACCCGATTCTCAACTACACACTAATACTTTATGGGGATCCTATTACCCCCTTGAAGTATTTTAAATGGAGATATTGACACCCTTAAATGGTGATATGACATAGCAAGTGTATTCACTTTCCTATTAGCAAGTAAGTGTGAGGAAAAAAAGGAAGTCAAAATTAATTAATTTGACAACTGTTTTTTTGTGTGTGTGATTTTAGTTGATTAAGTTTATTAATTATTATAGTATCTAATTATTATTTCTGCATCTTTTCATACTTTCATTTTTAATTCACAAAATACTTTTCAGTAGCAACACCATTAAAATCTTCCCCTAATTTTAGACAGAACAACAAAAGAAAGAAAAAAGAACGCTTCAATTTCTTCACCTCGGGGGAAAATATTTTAAGTTCAACCTCGAAAGATAAAATTACAGCTTCCCTCGGAGACATCTTTTCGTTTACAGTAGTAATCAAAGTTTCTTGACTGCAATTGAAAGTGAGTATTAGAATTTGAGATTTCTCAAGGAAAATTTCATCTTCAAATTCTTTGAGAAGTGCAATTGAGAACCAATGGAAAAATAACTATCTTCAGAGATAACGATGATAGCAAATTTATCAAATTTATCAATAACAATCAAACTTTATGCAAATAGATGATTGGAAAGACATTAAAAAAAAGGTCAAAGGTTGGTAGATATGGTGTGGACTGAAGGAGATGAGCCATCTAGGAACAATGAAGAAAAAAGAAGAAAGAAGATTTAGGAAGAAGGAGAATGATAACGAGATTTGGTAATGGTGATTAGGGCAAGAATGGTGGAGAAAAATTGGAATGATTATTTTTCTTTTTTTCTATTCTGAAAAGAATAGGCGTGTGTATTACACTAGGCAACAAAGATTTGGGGGTGGCGTTTTAAGGGTATTAATGTCTTAGTTTAAAATATTTCAGGAGGGTAATAGGACCCTCGTAAAGTATTGGTGTGTAGTTGAGAATTGAGTAATAGATTGAGGGGGCATTTGACCATTTTCTCATATTTTAAATAAGTAACATTTATTCAAATTTATTTAGGCACTCGGGGAATTTTTTTTATTCTATTTTGTTTTAAGTATTAGTACGTCAAATACTTTGGTTATGATATACAAATAATTTATTTTTGTGTTCGTGCTTAGGCTTTTCAAAAATAATGGATGGAGTTGATTTTACTTCCATATTAAGAGAAAATGGTTGAATTTACAACCTCATTTAATAAACTTGAATTTACGTAAAATAGTTTTTTTTCAACAATTAAATGTCTAAATATTTATTTTCATAAATTTATATTATAAGTATTCTATATACATATTACATACCACTTATCTACTTAAATGAAGTTTAAAGTCTAAATTATTTTATTATGTGCTACTTTTCTTAAAATATTTATAATACGTTAATTCTATTGATTATGTCATATTTTTTAAGGTTTTTATTTTTATCATAAATAACCTAAGTTTGGCCGGTAATCGTGTTTAATGAATCTTAAAGGATGCTTAACCCCTTCCCTTTAGGATAAATTAGAACCTTTATCTAGAATCACATAAGTTAATTATCATTAAGGAGTTAATTTTTAGTATTACTTAGTTAAATATTTAGGTGTCCTAATTAACCTTAAAAAATAATTAGGTGGCGACTCCTTAAGTCAATTATTTAGGAATCACCAATATGTCGTACACTAATTGAGTTAAAATGGGGTATAATAACTTGACGACTTCGCTGGGGATTTTAAGTTCTAAACCATAACAAACTTAGGTTTTTAATTAAGGCTTTTAGCATTTGGTTGTTGTTTGTTATTGTTTGTTTTATTTTAATTGCTTAAATATTTTATTTATCATGTTTTATGTGATACAAAATTGCTTATTTGTTACTGTTTTATATAAATTATTTATTTGTTAGTGCTACATATAAATTGTCTTTTCGTTCATACTTTCTCCAATTCTTAAAAATTCACACTATCACACATACATGTGAGCACCCGTAAATTTCTTTCAAAATCTCAAAATTTAGGAGAGTTGGCGTATGCCCGCGTGTTCGGATCTTTTTCCGTCTAACCGCGTAGCCTTTTCACTCGAGTTGTCCACTCGGGAACCTTGTGTCTAGTAAACCCACTCTTAATCTATTCAGGATAGAGCTAAGCTAACACATTTTACGGTACATGCATCATGTAAATTTAAGAGACTTAATATCCTTGGTATATTAAGTTCATTAGTCAACTTTATCCAAATGTCCAAGTGGATTCACAACCCCGAGCGACTCTTATCATTTATGTGTGCATTATTTGAAAAATAGTTGTGCCAAAATATGGACCGTTTGTTCTAAATTAATTAAGCTTTAGGAGGGAGGTTATTACTAACCCTTTTGTGATGCAAATAGTTATGAAGATCAGATCTCAAGCTTTGGCCTATGGATATTAAACCACAAGCATAAGAACTTTTTTTTTTATATCTAATAAAGCTTAAGGATATTTTTTGTATTTAACTTTGAGAATAAATTCGTTTAATTATTAAAGAGCAATGTAATGACATATTTTATCACATTTAAATTTCAAATGCGCGTTAGGCCTACATTTGGCATAAAGAGGTCACATATATATTATGACGCATCAGTTAATATATTTGTGTTATGTGCTTCGCAAATATTTGTTTGCTTACTTGCTACGTGACTTATATGAATTTATTTGCAACATGATTTTAATTGATTATTACTAACATCATCTTTGTTTTTCTTATTTTTTTCAGAAGAGAAATTATCTTGCCTTTATCTTATTCTTTAATTTAATTGATACATGTTGCATTTTTACAAATTCTTATGTCGTGTTCATAAATTATTTAGTTTTATATTAATACTAGGTAATTTATCCGCGCTTCGCGCGGGCATAAATAATATTTTTAAGCTTTTGAATAACCTTTCCAATAACCGACTGTTATAAGAAAAAAAATTAAATTTTAGTAGGTTTTAAGAACATTTTAACAAAAATTATATGATTTCATATTATCACATATCTCAAGAATAGTAAATATATATGAATGATTAAAAATATCTTGATATCTAATCATTTTTATCTTTTACATAATTTATCATAATATATGTTTGATGATATAATTGTCTTGTTAAAACTCAGTGTTGTTTTTATGTAGCGATTAAACATAATTTTTTCTATTTTTTTGTACATGAAAAATATAGAATCTGATAATTTTATGGTTAGAATAACTCCTTGTGAAAAAAAATATGTAAAAGTTTGTGATAATCAATATTAGTTATAAATAAGTTAAGACCGTTAAAAATGTATATCACAACAACATAAATAATTTTTTTAGAGACAATCTACTTGTCTGAGATCAAACATTCACCACTTTTCGTGATTGTTACTTTGTTACTCTAACAAAATTTATAGAAGGAGAAAAATAAAAGTGAAACAACAATAAAATAATATTGTTGACCCTTTTAGAAATTCTATCTTCATTAAACTGTTGCTCTAAAGACCCTTCTAGATGCTTCATCAATGCAACTTTACGACTTTTTCAGAAATATGTATGTATAATTATTGCATTATGAAAGTATAACTAGATCAAAATGTTGGA
Source organism: Solanum stenotomum (assembly GCF_019186545.1). Classification (NCBI taxonomy): domain Eukaryota; kingdom Viridiplantae; phylum Streptophyta; class Magnoliopsida; order Solanales; family Solanaceae; genus Solanum; species Solanum stenotomum. Next base: position 2,705,319 of record NC_064293.1, read on the forward strand.
TTCTAGACTCATGTTAAAGAAATATTCTCGAACATTAAAAAAAAGAAAAATGAGCCTAACTTAGATAACTCAAATGCTCAAAAATGACTTGGGACATAAAGGACAACAAATCTATATTAATAGACATATCTTTTGTGGCTTAAGATATTACTTTTATTTAGAGTAGGTTTTGCTTCATATTCTTCAAATTAAGCTTGCCGAAAATAGTCATAACTCACACAAAAAAATTTAGAAGAGCTGAATGAGAAGGAAAAAAAAGAAAAACATTTAAAGGACGAAAGTTTTTTCCAAGTGAGATCATACACATACCAAACGAAAAATAATGAATACAATTTAAGGAGACAACAAAACAATGAGAAAAAAATATACATCAAATGGAGTAAACTATGAGATATCCAATGATGATAACAAATCATTTTAACTAGAAAAAGTTCTCATGTTTTGAAATAACATACCTCAAAAAATTGACTAACACTTCAATACTCATAATATCCACTGATAAAATTTAGTAAAAATAGATAACAACAACGTAAAAACAAAAAAATTTGGGCATGCAAAGTTATTTACTCTCAGAGGATTTTCTAAAGAACACAAAATCTCATCCTTGTATGTGAAGAAATGAAGTTGTTGATGAAGAAATTAGATATTTATAAGGGTTTTTTTTTGTACCTTCAATAATTGCAGTAGAAAAAACATGCTTGAATACTCAATTAACATTTGTTATTTAATCTATACTAATAACTACTTGTAACAATAATTTTGTAGAAACATAAACAACAAAATTTAAAGGATGTACTAAAAAATAACAATTAATAATATAAGCATAAATTAATGACTGTAAAAAACTTACCAGGATCTATAACAATAGAATGAAACAGAATGGAAAAAATCGAGCCCACTGAATGCACAGTGTCCCCTTAAGAAAATTATTCCCTCTAGTACCCGAGATTTAAAGAAATAGATCCTCTCAGGATATAATGATTCTATTTACCAGTGTATTGATACAAAAACAATGGTGTCAGTGAGTCATTCAACAGGAGCAAAGTACAAATTTGTTTAATTGTCCAGAAGAAGAAGTTCAAAATTTTCATTATTTTAAAATAAGAGGAAATTCCTCTATTTATAGACAATAAAAAGTAGTGTGAACAAATGCTTATTGTGTCTAATCGGAAATGTCACAACTCTTTGGAAAGTTACAACCCTTCGGAAAGGTCACAACCTTTCATAAAAGTCACAACTTTTCATAAAAGTCGCAACTGTTCATAAAAATTGCAACTTTCCATAAAAGTCACAACTCTTCATAAAAGTTACAACTTTCCACATAAAAGTCACAACTTTTCATGAAAGGGGAAGGCTAGTTTTGTAAATAAAATAAATTAAAAGGGAATCCTGGTTTGTGGTGACGCCACATAGGCGGGCCTATGATTCTCTTTTATATATATATATGATTTCCGCGCTTAGTGCGTTTTTATAAATCTAAGGCATCTATTAGGCTCATATCATTCTAGGCTTGCGCAAATTTTTAATGACCTTGTTTAAATTTTTTCTTAGGTACCAAAACTCACTTTCTTCCTTTAAATTTGGGAAAATGCATAAGTACCCCCCCAGCCTATGTCCGAAATCCCAGAGACACACCTAACCTTTACTAAGGTCCTATTACCCCCCTGAACTTAATTTATCTATAATATTCTACCCCTTTTCGGCCTACGTGGCACTATCCTAAAAAAAATGTCAACATGCGTTGGGCCCACAAGACAGTGCCACGTAGGCCAAAAAGGGGTAGAATATTACATATAAAATAAGTTCGGGGGGGTAATAGGACCTTAGTAAAGGTTAGGTGTGTCTCTGAGATTTCGGGTATAGGCTGGGGGGGTACTTATGCATTTTCCCTTTAAAATTTACCAAATTTGATTTCTTCCTTTGATTTTCTCAATATTTGTATCCATGACTTGGTTTAAGAATTTTCTTCATAGTTTTTAAAAAATTGGCATAATTGTTCATCATTAGGTGTGATATTTTTTGCCCATTAACACTCCAAATTTTTATGGACTTGTGCCAAAATTCGCTCTTATAAATCTTTACCTTTCGAGCTCTTTCAAGTCCCTCCTTTACGGATATAATCCTATCTTTCTAACGATAAACACTTTTTTTACTAGTTCCGCATTTCGTAGAATCTATTTAGCATTCGATCTACGTTATAGAACTTTTACTTATGTTTTCAATATCTTCCAATTTTCACATTATTTGTTGCTTCTTAATTTGGTAGATTCACACAATCTACCAAATAACACTTGCCGATATTTATTCAATTGTTCTCCATCAAGTGCAATACTGCTTTAATTCAAGATAGTCGTACAATTCTTTTACACACTAATCCCAAGTTTTGGCATGCGAATTGAGGGGAAATCTCATTGGTCTCTAATTGTTTGATACTACTTCCATCTTTGACATTTTTTTTTAAAATCCGCCAATACTAAAATAGAGCTTAAGGTCATTCAAACCTTCCAATTTATCAATTCCAACTCTTGTGTGCTCGATTAACCATAATTTCCTTAATCTCGAGTTTTTTCATCAAGTTTGGTTTATTATTAATTTATTCCTTAAATAGTATCCCTTATAGGATTAGATCTCATTGGTTTTTAAATGCTCTACTCTTGACCTTTCGCTTACTTACTCCGCGCTTTTCAAATATTTCACTTTTCTTCCAAAGGTTGACTTAAGTTGAGAATCAAAGGGACAAACAAATTCAAGGACGACATGATCGACCGAATTGTGATCGACTTAGTTTGAAGATGAGTTGAATTGTGAAGAAGCCGAGTCATACCAATAAAACTACTAAGCTTGAGGGAAAAATGGCAAAAATGGAACAAGAAATTGATAGCTGATGTTAAGAACTCTTCCCATGAAAATTCATTGGATTACAATCTTAGGGACTCCTCCGATGAAGACTTAGAGGGATACTCTTATATTCACACAACTGGATATCCCAACTTTGATGGTAATGCTCAACACTCTCCAGACATGCATCCACTTTCACAAAATGAGGCATTTGACAATTCAGAGAATGGTGGAAGACATTTTAATACCGAGACTAACCAAATTTCCTTCACAAATGAGCTTGCTTCACAACCTTGGACAAATTTGATTGAGATGAAAATTGAGAACGAGACACCTTATAACCTTGTTGATATTCCAATGTATGATAAGACATGTCTCCCCTAGAACCACTTGAAGGCATATCTTGATTGGTTAGCAAGCATAGGTAATGAATTTAATATGATACTTTTTGTTAGGACGCTTACAGGGCCAGCCTTTATGTGGTATGCAAACCAAGACACAAGGAAATGATTCTCTTAGGTCGATATGGTCAAAGATTTTATTAAGCAATATGGGCCTCCTAACAGTGCATCTAAAGGGTGTGGTTTGTTGAAAAGGAAATCTATAGAGTCTCCTGAGGGAATGAAAGGACATGAATCTCAAAAGAAAGTAGCAGAATTAACTTTGGGGCATTATTGTTTGAATGAGGCACAATCTAGGAACAAAGGGAAGACAATTGTCACTGAAGCACCAAATATTCCTCCACTAATGCCTGAAGCGAGAAAAGCTCAAACTGTCATCCCTTTGAGTGAACCAATTTCATTTATATTCGAAAAGTTGATATCATTAGAAATTTTACAACCAAAGCCTCGTTAAATTCCTTTGCATCCTTTAAACCCAGCCAAACAATGTGCTTTCCATTCAGGCATGTTAGGTCACATAGTCGACGAGTGCCAGCGTTTGAAAGAAGAAATACAAAAGCTATTGGATAGTGGCATGATCATTCAAAGGCATGTAATTCGCCCTAAGTTTGTTTGGCATCAACTTTCAACCGTCATGCCGACGTCAAGTCACAATCAAGCAATTTATCCACAAGGTGTCAATCCAGTTCCTCCTTACAACCAAGCAACTGTTGGGTAAAAAATTATTGTGTCAATTTTATCATTTCAGCATCTTCTGCAAGCTATTATGATCTAGATGAACATAGTACAAGGAATAATTTCATTTAGAACAACCATTAGGCATATGAGGGCTTTCTCAAAAGATGACTTTTAAGAGGCATAAAGCACGACAATTAGTTTTTGTGTATCATCTTTTGAAAAAAATTATGTTTTTGCGAGCTTAAGTGATCAATTTTTTGTATGTTTTGAATTCCTTTTTATGTAAGGCGAACTACGCTTGACTTGATTTTCTTGGTGGATTCGTAGGCAGCCCACATAGGGACTCGATCATTTTAAACTAGAAATTTCAGTATATCTTTTGCGTGTAATTGGAACTCGTTCGACCTGATTTCCTTGATGGATACGTAGGCAGCCTATATAAGGCTCGGTCAGTTTATTATAAAATTTTAGTATTCCTCCGAAGAAGGAGAATGAAGCTGGGGGAATAATATTGGCATGCAATTGAGATAATTTTTGGAAACACGTCAAAATTTTCCAAGAATAAGGATCAATTTGAAGTCAAGATTTGATGCTCGACATGAGTCAACCTTTCCCTAAATCAAATTTTCTTTCCTTCCACTTTCACCGTTAAAGCCTACGGGCTAATAACTCACTTTCATCCACTCGTCTTAGACTTATATCTTTGCCTCAAGCCTAAAATTTTTATTTTTTACAAAATCACAAGCATAAACTATTTTATCTAATAGTTTATTATTTTTGCATTTATTTCATGTATTCTCATGCACTAACAATTTATTTTTGTTTTTATAGTTGTGTTTCTTCTTTAGAGGTTGCCTAACATTGAACACTGTTTTGGTGGCGAATCTGCGTTAAGGATGAAACTATAATGGCAGACAAATTGAAAGAATTCAACATCGGCGTGAGATTAGTGGAAGGACAAAATAATGATCGTGAGAAGAATGTGGTTCGAAGAAAGAATCTTGTCAATCTAGAAACTACATTTAGCCCACTTCCTACTACTACTAAAGCTTCCAGTGCAACTCGTAATATTTGTTTAAGGCGGAATGGTCTGGTGGACCCTTACACTTGTATCAGTTTGTATTTTGAACCCTTCTACTTACACTTTTGTCATCTAGACCCTTAAACTCAATAAAATACAATTTAACAAACCCCTATGACCGTTGACCAGGCTTATGTGGCAGTAAGATGTCTGAGTTGGCAAAAATGTGTAACTACACGCCTATTAAGGCGAGTGAGGAGCATTTTTACTAAAAAAGTATTTAAAATTATAAAAATATATATATTTTAAACCATTAATTAAAAAACTCCTTCTTCTTCACCCATTACACCTCATTTTCAGCCATATTCATCCCTTGCCCAACCCTTTTTTTCTTTTTTTCCACAATCTATTTTTCGGCTAGATCTAGTGTGTTGGCTTAGGTTTGTTGGTTTTGTGAGGTTGGAGAAGGAAAGGAAAATGGTCGTGACGTGTGGCGGAGATGAAGGCAGGTAAAGGAAGGAATATGAGTGGTTTTGCCGGCAACAATGGCGACGGCGGTGATGGTTTGGGCCATGAAACAGTGGGAAGGGGAGAAACTATAATGGGTAGATTTCGACGAGTTTCACGGCATAGGTTGGTGTGAAATTATATTTGTAACCAATTTGGGGTGTGAGGATTATGAAAAGTTTGGCCAGATCTGGTTGTGCGGTGGCCAAATCTGGTTTTGCGGTGGTTTAGGTTGTTGTTAATGTGGAGATTGGAGGAGGAAAGAAAAATAGTGATGGTGTGCGGCGGAGATGAAGATGGGTGAGGGAGAAAGTATATGTGATTTCGCTGGCAAAAATGGCGACGCCGCTGGCGATGGCTTTCTTTTGGTCGTGAAATAAGGAGAATTAGAAATGCCAATAATAAATTAAAATGTTATTAATTTACATTTTATTAAATTATTTTGGTTAATAATTTTAAAAAATAGTTATGAAATAATTATGATGTGGCATTAATATATTTGATGTGGATATGACATGTCAATTATATAAAGGAGAGTGAGCTACACACATGGTTGGAGGGGCTTAAAAGTCTCATTTTAATTGAGTTTAAGGGTCCAGATGACAAAAGTGTAAGTAGAAGGATTCAGAATACAAACTGATACAAGTATAAGGGTTCACCAGACCATTCCGCCTTTGTTTAACCATATCTCCTCACCCAACTTCTACCTATACAATCTCTCATAAATATCATCAGTATTCACTATCAATCCCAATAACTTTCAAGTCACCATGATGTTAAATATTTATCCTCCTATAATTTTATTTCCTTACAATGAAAACAAGCACGAACAATTAGCAGCTCATCTATATTCTAGACGTGAGAAGGATTTTCAGCTAATTTTCCATGAAGATTTAGGAAAAGAGCTCCACAATATGAGAAAAGCTTTTGATGAAGCATTGCGCTCAAGAATTTGCCATGCGTGCATCCAAATATTGAACTTTCGCCAGGGTACACACTACCTAAGTTCAATACTTTCAATGGGAAATGAAATTCCGTCGCTCACTTGAAGGATTATTGCAACAAATTAGTTGGTATTGGACATGTTGAAACCATACGAATGAGATTATTCATTCAAAGTTTATCAGGATTGACACTTGTTTGGTACACCAGTAAAGACTTTAGCAAATGGCATACATGGGAAGATATGACCCGTTACTTCGTAAAATAATATGAGTTCAATAATGGAAATGAATTGCATATAGAAGATTTTCTCAAAGTTAATAAAATGTCGCATGACTCTTTTCAAGAATATGCCATACGTTGGAGGTTAGAGGCTTCAAAGATATATCCTTCGTTGCCCGAAGAGGAATTGATCTCAACCTTCATCTAAATTCAAGAAAGTTTATATTATGATAAGCTTCTTGGAACTTGTGCACACAACTTCTGTGGTTTGTTAAGGTTGGAAAAGAGATAGAAAATGGTATTCAAGGAGGAAGAATTGTAGACAACTCAACAACACAAGTCGTCCACCAAACATTCCAAGCAAAAATATCATTAAATCTGCAAAGCAAAATGAGAGAAAACAACTCATTCATGACTATGCAACAACCACAACACCATCCAAGTAATCAATTTTTGCAATCTCATGCTACTTCCAACTATTGCAATATGCGTCTCCAACATCCTTGCAAACAAGAGTTGCACCATGCACAATCTAGCTCGCGACCACAGAAGAAGGTGAAATATTTCTCCTTCACTCCTTTGGATGAGCCATATGCAGATATATTTGAGAGATTGAGAGCAAATGGGCTTCTGCAATCAAGTAAAGGATTCATTCCTGAGTATACACCTAAACACTTTGATCCATCCAAGAATTGTGCTTACCATTCGAACATTCAAGGACATGACACTGAAAATTGTCATGCACTAAAATTCAAGATTCAAAGAATGATTTATAGTGGAAAGATAAAGTTACAACTAGAGCCTTCAAGCAACAGTGGTAGTATCGCAGACACGAGCACAATTGTTGTTAAAGGTAACCCATCGAAATTGGCATCAAGACGTTTGAAAAGAAGGTGTGCAACCAGTTAAGAAGACTAACAAGGATATTTTCTTTGCAGCTTGAGAATATCATTCTCCATTCTCCCTTTTAAGGAGTGTCTACTCTTTTGCAATTCTTTCTAGCCTTTTGTAATGAACTATGTGTGACCTGATTCTTGCTAGTAGCGGGATACGTATGTGCCTATTTTGGGTTCGGTCTCAATATAATAAAAAATTTATTCTCCCCAAGGGCAAGATTGGGACAACTTTGAAGATGACCTATAATTATTCGAAAAAGTAGAAGTTGAGATCACAAGCCATATCCGCATCATCAAATTGCTTTAGCGCCATGGCAACAAGAAATGCAGATTCAAAGCCAAAGCTTCATGGTTCAATTTTATTTTATACTAACAAATTTTCTTTGAGTAATGCAGATGTTGAGTTTTGGTTATTCTTGAATGATAACACCACAAAGCTCAACATCAAGTCAAAATTTGCAAGATTCAGATAGTGCAACATCAACAAGAATCAAGTTTGAAATTCATAATTTTTCTTTGACAACAGAATTTATAAGCAACAAATTTTCATCAAAGTGGAAGATCCTAAGTTATGAGCTCCATATGCATTATTGCGAAGTATTGCACCAGGCACTGCATCTTAAATATTCAATATTGTAAAGACACTGCAATAAGCTCTTCATACTAGGTGATGAATGTTCGTTACCACAAAGAAATCACACAAAGCTCATTGCAATGCATCAAAATTTATATTTGTAAGTTTGCACCATATATTGGGTTAGTCCACCTTAAAATAGGACATATTGGGTTATTTCACCCTCAAATAGGATATATCGGGTTCTTCCACTCTCTAATAGGATATGTTGGATTTTTTCACTCTCAAATAGGATACATCGAGTTTTTCCACCCTCAAATATGACATATTGGATCCTTCCACCCTAAAATAGGACGCATTGGGTTCCTTCACCCTAAAATAGAAAATATCAGGTTCATCCGCCCTCAAATAGGACATGTTGGGTTAGTATGCCCTCTAATAAGACATTTTAATCTCATCTGTGTCTCTAATGAGACATCTCGCAATGCTTAATTATTTATTTATTTAAAAAATATATATACATATGCACTGCATTCTGCATACTATCTTTTAAATTTCTTGAAAATCTTATCAGTCTCTAATGAGACATCTTGGAATGCCTTAATTATTTATTTTATACATATGAGCACTGCATGCTATCTTTTAAATTCCTTGAAAAGCTTGTTTGTCTCTAATGAGACATTTTACAATGTCTTACGTAATTATTTATTTTTGAAACATACACATATGCACCACATGCATTTTAAATTTCTTGAAAAAATAAGTTTATATATATATATATATATATATATATATATATATCTTTTACTATTGACACTTTGCAGGCGCATAATCTGAAGCAATTATTTATTATTAAAGAAAATGCAATATACTCGATTAATTGTATCTGAAATATTGATTAAAAAAGGATGCATCTTTCTTATGACATTTATCATAAGATATTTATTTATATTTCTAGCTTTACATTATTTCCTAACAATTTTATCAAGATTTGGTAGAAGCACAATGTACATACAACAACAAGAGACACAATGCAACGTGGAATTTTATCTAAGCAGTGAACTGGGGCAATTTGTTGAGAAAGTTTAGCTTTCCAACAAAGGTCAAAGGTCTACCTAGAACTCTACTCGACTCCAATCTTGAATACTCTCCTAGATCACAATACCCAGTAACATCATAATTCAATACTAGGCAACTTTTGTAAGCTTGCGCCTACCTTGTTCTCAAAATCCTCTACTTCTTAATTTATCCAATGCTCATATTCTCACAAGGTCGTATTTGTTGGTCGAGACAGAATTGGTTGCTTTGTCAACTTCTTTGCCCAAAAATTCTTACATCGTCTCTGGTCAAAGAGGGACAAACTGTTGACACCCAATTTTGACCCTCCTTTCTTCTAATTCATTGTTTTCAAGCTTCTAATTTAATAACGTATCAAATTATTCTTTTTCACAATTATTTTTACTACTACAACTATTTATCTACTAAAATTATATATTTTATTACTGAAATTACTATTATCATTTTTATACCTTCTTAAAATAATTAATTGTTGTCGCCCTTTTTTTCAAGTTTCTTACTTATTTAATTAACTATAAATTCTTATTTGTATTTGTATTTTATATTAGATTAAAGTTGTAATATTGATATTTTATCATATAAATTATTAGTTATCATCTTTTAACATATATTATGTTAGTTATTAAGTTAGAAGCCTAAAATAATTTAAAAGAAGAAAGGAAAATCAACAAATTCTTAACTAGCCCATTTATTCTAGCACGCTTCAGCCTATATTTTTGCCCAAACGTTAAGTCCCATAGTACTTTTTAACCCTAAACATGACTTAACTCTCCAGATTGTCTAGCTAACGCGCCTCTCTCACGATACCGACTCTTTTGTCTTCTTCATCATTTTCAGAAAGTTCCAATCTCTTTTGTCCATAGATAAGAGTTGTGCCTCTCCATTTTCTAGTAAGAACATCTGTCTCTCACTTAATTTCTCCAAGCTCTCTTTTTCTTTTGTGATTCTACCTGCAAACTTATTCAGTGAGTCCAACGTTCGAGTTTGACCAAGTTCAAATTTTGAAACTCAGAATCCCACCCAAATGCTTGGCTTAGAAGTCTTAGATTTCTCTATAAATACTTACTCTTTCTGCCATTTCAAGGACGTTTTTGGCGACTGGCTGAAAAGCACCAAAAACACTACAACTTATTTACTCTTAATAGTGTTCTTCTTTTTTCAAGAAGGAAGTCTTTTCTTTCATTATTGTCACGCCCCGAGTCTACATCTCGGACGTAACTGTCACTCAAAAACCATTGATGATCTCCAAGCGAATCCTTGTCCTGGCTCAATACTCAGCAGAAGACTTTCTCAACAATAGGAATCTCAAAACAAACTCAACTCATAAGATATCACAAATAAAATATTTTACTCACTATACTCAAATGAACATAATTGTTCAACTCATAGTCTTTAAAACATCAACAAGGGAATGATAAAAAGACTCCTCAACTACTATTGTCTATGAAACCTCTAAAATAATGCGATGGAAGTTGAGACAAGACCCACAATATCCTAACAAAACTGAAAGATAAATGGGCAATCATCCGAAAATAAGGAGGCCCACCAAAGCAACTCTGGAATTCCAAGTGGTATAAATGGAACACCTGTTGATTACCCTGAATATCTATATCTGCATTATGAAAATATACATACCAAATGACGTTATTGGAACATCTAGATCTACACTCCTAACTCTTTATTGCACTTAATTTCTTTTTATTTATTTATTTATTTTTATTGAATAATTATTATTCAGACCGCTGGTAAGTGAATCTAAAAAAGAGTTTGATTTGGACGTTTGCTCTTGGCCTCATATAAATTTAACTATAAAATTTTTAGGATAAACATATATTATAAAGTGAACACGTAAAAATGAAAAATTATTGAACAAACAACACCAGAGATTAGCGGCAAAGGAGGGATCTTAATTTTGGTCATCTCTTTTTGGACTAGGGGTGTGCACTATTCGGATTAAACCGAATAACCAAACCAAACCAAACCGAAATTTTATTTGGATTGGTTTTTTGGTTTTTCGGATTGGTTTTGGATTAATAAATTACTTTGTTTGGTTTTTGGTTTGGTTTTGGATTTTAAAAGATAAAAACCGAAAAACCGAAAAAAACCGAATTATATATATGTATATATATATACTGCGTGGAGTCGTGTGGTGTGCCACATAAGTCAAAAGGTGTACAAAATTACAAAAAAAAATGAGTTCAAGGGGGTAATAGGACCTTAATTTAGTTAAGGTGTGTCTCTGAGATTTCGGTCATAGTCTAGGGGGTACTTGTGTCTTCTCCCTTTTATGTTTGAATTACATCTACAATATGTATACTTATAAGTATTGTGTTTTAAGTATTACTTATGATTTATATTAGAAAGTATATTTAAGGGATTAAATATTATTACTTTGGTTATATATGTTATTAATTATTGACATAACCGAATAACCAAACCGAAAATAGCCAAACCGAATAGAGAAAACCCAAACCAAACCAAATTTATTTTGGATCGGATTGGGTTACACTTTTACAAAACCAAAAACCGAAAATTCAAACCGAATAGTGTAAAACCAAACCAAAAAACCGAATGCACACCCCTATTTTGGACCGAGGAAGAACCACCATTGCAAATTTGCCACGTTGAGAGATTCCAGTTACTTTCTCTTTGCTTGTTTCTTTTTTTAAATAATTACTCCCTTAATTCATCTCGGCAAAATTGAAATTTCGAGAGTCAAATAAGTTTTTCTTTGAATTGAAAGTCTTGCATATGTCTTTTAGATATATTAAGTGACGTTGTTATTGTGATTTTAAATATTCTTTACGTAGTTTTCAGACATATAAAGTTTATTTCAATAAAATAAACAAATTCTATGTCCGAATTCATGATCAATATTTAAAAATTTAAATCAAGAAATTCCAACTATATATGCCACATAAATTGAGAGAGAGGGAGTATTCCTTCAGTTTTAACTTTCCGTTAGCATTACGTGCCAAAATCACATATCTAAACAATTAAAGGTTAAATATGTTCAAATTGAATAACATGAAGATTAATACTGAAATAGTACACAATTTAGTGGAAAACAATAGTACTCCTTCCGTTTAAAAAAAATGATCACCTTTCTTTTTTAGTTTGTTTAAAAAAGAATGATTTTTTTTTTGTAACATTTTAGTTTCAACTTTTCACGTGGCATGTTTAAGGCCACAAGATTAAAAGACAATTTTGTATATTTGACATAACTTTAATTTAGGACCACAATATTTAAAAGTCTTTATTTTTCTTAAACTCCGTATCAAGTTAAACTAGACTACTCTTTTTGAAACGGAGAGAGTAATAAAGAAGAAGATATTTAACTAAGCAAACTATTAAAGGATAAACTAAAAATATATAGGGAGTAATATTTTATGTTAAAAGTAATTTGTGTAGTCAAAGCAATCCTCCAGATGTCAGTTTGCTATAAGGTAAAAAAAGCAAAAAAAATAAAGTCAAATATAAATAATAGAGGTGAGATGCACGTAGAAATCTCCTCAAGGCGTCAATCATGTAATATTCATGAGAATATATGGTAAGAAGACGTGGGGAGCTCAAACTAAGTTATTAGTCTACGAACGTGTAGGCTACCACCTTAATGATACTTAATTATAGAAACAAAATCTCATCTATATATATATATATATATCTCCATGCACATATATTATATATATCTTCTTTAATTTGATTCTAATTTTATAGTTTTAGAGAAAGAAGAAGAATGGGAATATCATCAAAGTTACAAGTTATTTCTGTGTTGTTAGTTGGCCTACTGGCTTTGGAGGCTGTGTCTTATAATTTTAACTATGGAGATGCCATGGACAAAACCTTGCTATTCTTTGAGGCACAAAGGTCTGGAAAATTGCCACCGAATCAACGTGTCAAATGGCGCGGCGATTCAGGCCTTAAGGATGGTTTTCTCCAAGGGGTAAGACTTATTCATATATAGTATATATTCTGATTTATAATATAATATAGGTTATGTAATTAATTAAAATAATGGTTGATATGGGGTATGCAGGTGAATTTGGTGGGAGGGTACTATGATGCAGGAGATCATGTAAAATTTGGATTGCCTATGGCATATAGTTTGACAATGCTAGGATGGAGTGTTGTTGACTACAGGAAGGAAATAGCAGACCTTAATCAGATGGGAAATACCTTGGCTGCTATTAAATGGGGTACTGATTACTTCATCAAAGCCCATACTCAGCCCAATGTCCTCTGGGCTCAGGTAATTAAATTCTTCTTCTCTACCCCCCAACTACATTTAAATTTGTTGCGACTTGCAATAGTTTGGTCACCTGCCTCTTGAAAATGCCAACTATTGTTTTATCGAGTAACACATAGTATACACCACTTGCACGTTACCCCTTCATTTGATATCTGGTACATAGATGATCTATTAGATCACAACTATAGGATCATGTAACGTTTTTGGGAAAATTGTATATTGACATTATTTGAAACTTTTGTAACTGATTTGAATATCCCAGATGCCTATTATTATTTAATTACTTATCTTTCATGTATAACTAGTTTTTCGATACGTGTGTTGCACATATATATATATTAAATAATATATATGTGATATATCTAAGATCAATCAACAGTTGCATCAAAATGTTTCTTCACAATACAAAGAATATCTGAAAATAATTTGAAAAAATTGATGCACCATCAAATTTATTCATGAACAATTCAAAATCATGTATAATCTAATTCTTTTTAAGGAGGGGGTGGGTGGGAGGCATAGCAATGTATATCTGTATCAGTTTACCATTCTAAACTGAATCATTACTTAAGCAAATAATAAGATTTTTTTCATAAAGCAATTAAACTATAGAGGAGCCACTATAAAATGTGCACTAATATAACTTTGAATTTTAAAGAAACAAGTTTTAAAGACTTGTTTTTAAGGTAGTATGTTTAAAAATGAGAGAAACCCTCTTTTTTATAGTAAACAAAGGGTAGGATGAATATGTGCTTATTGCGACTTATCACAAAAGTCAAATGTGAAAAACTGTCTGCTTGTAATATAATATAAATAACGAAATAAATATAAACATAAAATATAGAAGGTACAGAAAATTGAGTGTTTTTAGCTTGGAGTAATTTAACATTGAAGTTTGAGGATGATTTTAGTTGGGGGTATTATAATAATTTAACATTCAAGTAGGGAAGTTTATGGAGTATAAAAATATAAATGCATTAGTTTGGTTGGTGAAAATTTCAGGTGGGAGATGGTGATTCTGATCACTATTGTTGGGAGAGAGCAGAAGATATGACAACACCAAGAACTGCTTACAAGCTTGATCCTAGCCACCCTGGTTCTGACCTTGCTGGTGAAGCTGCTGCTGCTTTGGCTGCTGCCTCTCTTGCATTCAAGCCTTATGACTCTTCCTACTCTAATCTCCTTTTAGTCCATGCAAAACAGGTACACCTTAATATAAACATAAACTCTGTGTCTTCAAAGGTCTTAATTTCACATTTAATTTATGAATATGTATAATTTTATCAAGAGTGTTCAATTGACCACCCTTTGCAGCTATTCTCATTTGCGGATACCTTCAGAGGTTTGTATGATGATTCCATTCCAAATGCTCAAGCATTCTACACATCATCTGGTTATTCGGTTAGTAATAATTTTCATTATCCTTTACTCCCACACAACTTCCTAACGCAAGTTCAACTTATAAATTTGCTCACATCAACTTTTTTGATCATGATGTATTAGGACGAGCTTCTATGGGCTGCTGCATGGCTCTATCGAGCAACTTATGATGAGTACTACTTAAAGTATGTGGTGGACAATGCGGTATCTTTGGGAGGAACTGGATGGGCAGTCAAGGAATTTTCCTGGGACAACAAGTATGCTGGTGTTCAAATTCTTCTGACCAAGGTAATTGCAATAGTTGGAGATGCCCTAGTTTCAAAATAGAAAAAAACAATTACTTTTGGAATTAATTTGTTGCAATGTGGTTTAGCTAATCGGATAAGGTCTTGCGTTTTTTTAATGTGTAGATTCTCTTAGACGGAGCTGGTGGATCATACACTCCAACATTGAAACAGTATCAGGCTAAAGCAGATTACTTTACCTGTGCTTGTTTGCAGAAAAATGATGGATACAACGTAGCCCTGACTCCTGGTCAGTAATGTTGGATAGAATTTTTCTAAAATTCTGCGTCTATATATTGATTAGTTAGTAAACATTGTTTTTTTTCTCACTAATGTTTTTCAGGAGGCCTGATCTATGTTCGTGAATGGAATAATCTGCAATACGCTTCATCAGCTGCTTTCCTACTCGCCATGTACTCCGATTATCTTTCTGAGAAAAAAATTGTATTAACATGTCCTGAAGGTCAAGTTCAACCATCAGATGTCCTCTCATTTGCTAAATCACAGGTATGTGCATTTCAACAGGCAGCCGCCTGAACTATTACTTGAGCATAACCTGAGTTCATTTTCACCTTCTACTACTTTTTATGAAAGAAGTAGGAAGTTGTGATACTGTTGAATATAGTATATATTTTAGTTGATGGATTTCATTATTTTAACCGACTTCATGATATTGAATTCTTCAGGCTGATTACATTCTTGGTAAAAATCCCAAGGCCATTAGCTACTTAGTTGGTTATGGACAAAACTACCCAATCCACGTTCACCACAGAGGCGCCTCCATTGCCCCTATTTCAGTACTACATACTGCTGTTAGTTGTATAGAAGGATTTGAGACTTGGTATCGCCGCCCTCAGGCAAATCCCAATATTATCCACGGTGCCCTTTTGGGAGGTCCAAGCAAAACTGATGACTTCAGTGATGACAGGTCCAATTATGAACAAACTGAACCAACATTATCTGGTTCAGCTCCTCTTATAGGACTCTTCGTCAAGTTGCAGTCCCTCTCAGGCTATCCAGGTAAGCTTTTAAATAAAAATTTCAATTTCTAATCAAGAATTTCAAGCTTGTCCTGTCATACAGTTAGTAAGTTTGGCTTTAAATTACAGGTTCTTATCGTCATACATCACCAACACCATACCAGAAGCCTCCAGGTTGGTAACTATACTTTAAAGCATTAGAAAAGCTGAGACGAAGCTTGATTTTTGGTTCACAACCATTGAATACTTACCACAAGTAATGACGTTTGTATTCTGCAGCTTCCTATCACCCACAGCCATCAACACCCTACTACAAGGCTCCAGGATCATCAAACTATAAAGCTCCAGGTTTGTACCATTAGCAATATGACATTGCACTTTCATTTCTCTTTTTATACTTTTTCGTGTCACCCACCACACAGAAAAAGGATAAAACCCAACAAATGAGGAAAAGCGAGAACTATAAATCAGAATACCAGCCAAATTAAGATTAAAATCTTTATCATAGCAAGTTCTTTTCATTTTTGCAATGATACAATAATTAGAAAATTAAAAATTGACATTTCTTGCAGGTGCACCAGTGACATTCTTGCACTCCATAATTTCTACATGGACAATTGGTCCAACAACTTACTACAAGCACAGAGTGGTGGTGAAGAACACATCTCAAAAGCAAATCACAAATCTTAAGTTTATAATTGAAAACCTTTCAGGATCATTGTGGGGGCTTAGTCCATGCCCAGAGAAGAACACATATGAGCTTCCTCAATGGATTAAAATACTAAAACCTGGTTCAGAACTCACTTTTGTATATGTTCAAGGAGGTGCTCAAGCCAAGGTTTCAATAAAGAGCTACCACTAATAGAGAGCTGACCAGTTACTGCCCAATTTTCCTGAGGCTTTAATTCCTTACCAAGATATTTTTCTTTTCTTTTTCATGTTTGAACTATTGACATTTGTAACATGGCAATAAAGATGCTTTTTGCAACCATTGTAGTTTGTGAATTACTATTATTTTTTTTCCTCTTCTCTTCAACTTGCAAGCAAGAAAATGCATTTACTTCATTTGCTCGCCATAATAAGATAAATCGGTAGCACCTAGAGCTTCAATACAACAACTCACCAAATCATTACATAATAATTATGACCTATCTTGGTAATATATTCAACACAAGGATTTTTATCATGGAAAACTCCTTCCTCAAGGGAGTAAAAATAACTACGACCAACCTTTGTGAGATTTGCCTCAAATCTCCACTTAAAACTCGAGCAAAAACAAAATAGACTAACACCTTATTACCTTATCCTTCCTAGTACAATTGTCCCTTTCAAGATTCTACCATAATACCGCAATACCATAATATCAAAAGCCTTTACCACTCTAGGAACAAATACCTATTACAAAATGTTTAGTAAAGTAAAAGGTTACAATATTTCAAACAGGGAATCAGTCAAAGAACTAGAGAACTATGACACCTGCTTCCTTAGGAACATGTTCTCTTCGATGAAATTTGACTCTTCATGATGAAAACTATGGCTAAGAATAAATCTTGATATGTGTGAATAGAGTCCACCATCAATAGAATCAATGTGGCATATTATATAGGAGAGGTGATGTGTAATACCCCGTACTTTCGAGCTAAGATTTGAACCATTCGACTTTTGTCTTTGGTGGTTCTTTGGTTTTTGGAGGACCTATTTATGCTTGGAAGTATCATGTGTGTTTAAGTTAATTAAAGAATGGATAGATCAAGTTTGAAGGGGTTATGCCAAGTATGGTGTATGGTAGTAGGTTGCATGTATGGGTCATACCTTGAGTCGCGGATGGGCTATGGAGTGAAGTAACTAATGTGCAACATTGGAGGAGCCATGTATTTACTGTACATGGAAAGTACGGGATGTACCATGGTCGTAGGTGGAAGGCGAGGCCCATACAGGGGAAGGTACAAACCGTACATTTAGTTCTTGCACACTGTCCAACTTCAAGCAAGTGTATCTCTCAATCTATGAAGAGTTAGAGACACATCTAACAAATTCTACCACAACCTACGTAACAATTTATGCAAAATCAAAGAAGATGATATCGTACCCAATGTCTAATTTAGTTCAACGAACAAATCCAAGACCTAAAAATTAGTCCTTGACTCTAAGAACTTAGATCACCATAATGAAAAGATGAAGGGCCAATTAGGGGGGATCAAACACTATCAGACAAGGCATAAAGTAACGTACATGCATTTCATCCCTTGTTCTTAGGAGTTTGCTAGCTAAGTACCATGTGGTTTGGTACTCACCCTTTGCTTCTACAATTGTGTAGGTTACGAGCCTGGATCTTCGTGATACTCTCTATTCTCTTATGGAGATTTGTGAGGTAGATATTTGTCATCGCGATGGACCATCTTACTCCTATTTATGATCTTGTTCTACTTTAGAGACAACATCATTTGCGACTTGTGTTTTCTTTCAAATCTATTGTAATACATTAGAGGCTTGTGAACGTGACCACAAGGTTATGGGGGTTTTATTAAGTTCACTTAGTTATCCGCATTTATGATATTTTGAGATTTCAATCTGTTTTACATCTGTATTTTTTGTGATATTTGTGTTTTAGGTTGACTTGTCTTGGTGGGATAAGACGATTTTCATCACATCTATTTTTGGGTTGTGAAAAATGCTATTAATGCCCCAGATTCATAGGTCTCACATGTATACAAGTCATGTATAGTAGAGTCTTGAGGATCTGCGGAGACATTTGTGGCTTATCTTCGAGAGGCTCTGGTGACTTTTAGGAAAAATCTTCTCTTCTTTAACTTCTATTGTGTGTCATTGGTCCAATCTGATTCTTATGGCTTCATTCCATTCTCTCACTTATAGTGATTACTTGTACGTGGTTCTTTATGGGAGAAGTTGATGTGTTGTGCATGGCTTGGATGTAGATTTGATACTAAGGTGGACGTGATAGACTTATGGAAAGGATGCGTGGGTAGATTCAAATTGTTTAGCTATTCAAAGGGGTTGAGTAAGATGATGGATCAATGATACATCTTGAGGATATTTGAATGTTGAGATGAATAATGGTTTCACGGACTTCATGAATGTGTTATCTTTTTCGGGTTAGTTACGTAACATCGAAAATAATACTTTTGTGGTATATACGATATATGGAGTGGTTTGACGATTTGGAGTGGAATTATTAAAGGAACGACTAGATAATGAACATTGTAACTTTGGAAACTACAGTTAGTAAGGTTGTCATAACATGTATGAGTTTCTTAGCGAATGATGAGAATGATGTTGTGCCAATTGAGGTTAGAATCTTATAAGTGGTAGATTTACACTCATTTGGGACCTATTTAGTTCAACATTTAGTGTCCTCAATGCCTAATTATGTCTTATTATGATAATATTTTGATGATGCTAAAGGACAATGCAATTATGAATACTTGAAATAAAGGCCAAAAACATAGAAAGAAGTGTAAACTCCACACTGTTCATCGCATAACCAAAATGGTGGATCACCCAACTGGTACAACCTTACCCAAAGTCACAATTGAAATTGTCAACACAGTTCAACGAATTGAATGAAGAAACGACGACTCACCGAATGTAATGGGTGAACTGAATTACCATCGTCGAAGGTGACAGGACTTTGATAAAATATGAAGGATCAAAAGGTGAACAAATATGGTACTCAGCGATTCATCGGACATTAAAGGCAGACTAAAATGTGATCACCAACTGAGGTTGAAACACTTGAAGCCTAGATCAAGAGAAAGGCAAGCTAAGGAGCAAACAACGATCCACTAAATCAGCTTGGCGAGCCCGACTAACATCGCTGAAGGGGTCACACAGTGAATTTTGGGAAAGTATAAATAGCCCAAAGGAGACTTTGGGAGAGAGACTTTTAAGGAAGAATTTTTTTGAAACTTTTAGAATAGAGTTTTGGAGTTCCTAACTTTGTATGCTCTTGAGAAAAACACTTTGAGTTTTGGGGTTTTAACTTTTGCTCTTGAATTTGACAAATGAAGTTGAAATCAAAGTGGGTGTTGATTATAATTGCTTAATTTGATCACATCCATCACTTTCTTTATGATAGGTATAGTTTATTTATTTTTGTGATGGGTGACTAAAACCCCAACCCTAGGGGGTCCAATTATGGGGTTAGGTGTTGATTTAATGTAGTGGTTATTATGTTTTGCTCTGTTTTATTGTTTTGCTTTCATGGATTTGGACTAATTGACATGGGGTTAATTCATGGGTTAAGGTTGCAAACTTAATCCTAGTTTATATCTTTGATTGATGCTCAAAAGAAATTGTCTGAAGTGGGTAATTAGTCTAATGCTTGCAATTTAGGTTTGATGTCTATGATTTTCTTGAAAGAGAAATTATGGGTGAGGTATATTTTCCCAAATCTGCTCGAAAGAGAAATTTCATAAGGTAGTGGGTTGATTTGTAAATCACATAAATGAGACCGAAAGAAGATTTTATGAATTGACACTATGAGATCAAGAGAAGATTAGTTTCATTTAAGATGACCCAGCCTATCCATGATTGTCCAGAACTATTTAGCAACACAATTACCTCTATTTGACATCAATTCTACTCCCCGCACCCCTAGATTGCTTTCTAATTGATTGATTCTCTAAAGTTTTAATTTAATTGTAACTCATGATATCAAAATCTTTTTCGTATATTTGGTAGAACCATTAACCCACTATTGTTACTTGCTGCAAATGAATTAATTTACAACCTTAAATTCTTGATAGAATTCCTTGCATTATATCACTCCATGTGGGGTTCTACCACAAGTCTTAATTTGGTATTCTTATTGACAACGATCACTTATTCTCTTAATGTTTTTGAGGATAGTTTGAGCATTATTAAAAATGGCGCTGCACTGAGGAATGATGACTAAGCATTCCATTTTAGAAAATAATTTGTAAATTGGCTTAGTTGTAGTAGATTGATGTTAGGTGTTGTGGTTTGCTGATTTGCAGGTATAAAACATGAGTGACCACTTTAGTGATAATGATAGTCACTATGGGAAAAATGACATTATGAGTGATTTGAAAGATATGCATATAAACATCATTGAAACCACGGGAGCCATCCAGTTGCCTCATACAACAAGGAGGACAATTTTTTCATGTAATCGAAACAATGTCACAACTGCTCCAAATGAGAAGAATGTTCAGAGGTTTTGATCATTGATTAATAACGTTTCAAAGACACTTCATCCAATTCTAAGCGTCAACGATCGTTCATCATTATAATAACCCAACTAAATGAGTTTGGGTCGAATCCCATAGAGAGCGGTACATGTTTAAGATTCAATAGGAAAGTACGAATATGTTCAAGTCAGATAGACATTATCGAATAGGAACATAATTCAAATTAAGGGGTGACACGAATGTCAAATAAGGGGGTTTTAGTTTTAATTATCAACTACAACAGCAACAGCTAACACAAAAATAACAACAATGAGACGGGTTCTTGGGATGTGATTCGATTATAGGCTAATGTAGACAAATGGGTAATTGCAACTGTTAGGAAATAGTTGTGAATTAGTGAATAAGCTAGACTATAGAGGGGATAAATTTTCTTTCGAACAATTTACCCTGAATCAAGTGGATTTCTCTCGAACATCAACAAGCATGCAAAATAAGAACAACCTACACTTTAGTTCATTCACTCTCTCGAGCTGAATGTGTGGAAAAGGGTTTAGGATTCACTCTCTCGAGCTGAACCCATGACAACCCAATACCCACAGACCATCAATCAATAATCTTGGTTTTAAAACCTCTCTCTCGAGTAAGCCAAAAACACGAAGGTAGAGCTGCATTTGCAACTACAATTCTTTAAATTAAACCACAATTAATGATTAAAATCACTTCTACATAGTATTTAAACTAACAATTAGCAATACCCATAAACTAAATTAACCCATAATCACATGATCACACCCCAAGAGTTGGGGTTTTAGCTAGACATCATAAAAAGATAAAAATCGTTACCAAATTGAGTTTCCATCAACTGGGTAAGGTTAATTTCGTCTTTACAAAGGTCCAAATTGAAGAATCTCAAAGACCCACTTCCAATTTCTCAAAAGTGAAAAACTTCAGTTCTTCAAAGCTAAGGAAGAACTTGTCTCAATACTCAGGATTCTCTGTCAAAAACTTAGAACTCAATATTCAATAATAATATGATAATTATTGATACTAAACTAAATGCTCAAAAATGTATTTATAGCCGCAAAAAATGTGCTACGAAGAGCCATTCGGCATAGTAAGTCGGGCTCGCCGATCCACTCGGTGATGTGCCCTTTAGCTAATTTCATCGCCTTTCTATCTTGGCCTTTAGCATCCTTAGGGGCAGTAACTTTGTGCAATCCAACACTGCATCGCGGAACCTCTCAGCGATCCGCCGAATGCTCCTTTCTCTCGCCGACTTGATTTTTCTCCTTCAGGGCTTGTCACACTGGAACTTAAGGCGGTTAAATGGCCACTCGGCGACTCGCCAAATGGAATTGGCGATCACCAGGCTCTCTTTTCTTCCTTCTTTCAGCTCGCTTCGTTCGTTTTTGCAATTAGTGTCCTTGCTTTGTTCATCAATCCAAATACCTGGAAATCAAGAATTTTACATCAGTTATTCGCACAAAATAAGCATTTGAGGTCACTAAATCTATCCAAATAAAGCCCTAAATAAGTCCAAATCTTGGACTCATCAACACCCCCAACTTAAACTTTTGCTTGTCCTCAGGTAAAACTCAAGTTCAGCAGTTCAAAAAGGATGTCTCAAAATGTGCTACACAAGACTCAATCATGAATGCACAAAACAAGACTCAATTTACTTATGCAAGGATCAATTGTGCAGTCAAAGATTCAATTGTGACTCACCATTATCAAAGATTCTCAAGTTCACAGTACTTGCTTCAAATGCAAGTTCAAGCTCAACAAAAGTACTCAAATGCCCTCACACAAAGATGATTCCATATTCACACACAATTTGTTCAACAATTTATAGCTCCGGAATCACAACAACTCTCACACTCACAAAGATGAACACATGTATGACTCCACCCATATGTTTGCCCTTATTTTCCAATCAACATTCATTTCAGCTCACTCAAGATCAAAGAGGTCTTTTCAAGGCTTGTAACGGGGCTAAGTGTAAAGGTATGATCATTTAGGCTCAATGGCTATTATCCTCATGAAATGTGGTATGAACAACACTTCCTTTCCCTTTCTTTATCATTCTCATTCATGCTCAAAATTCACCCCATTATTCATTTTCTATGGAATACCGGACACCCCATTTGTTTTGTAACTTTAACAACTTTATTCCACTACTTTTTCATTCTTTTTCTTTTCTTTTTCTCTTTTTTTTGTATGGAGGGGTTCCATCTTTCTCAAAACCATGGGTCAAGGGGCACTTCTTTGCACTTCTTGATTTACCTTCTTTTTTCACCACACCCCCAACTTAGGCTTTTGGCCTAAGTTGACTATTCAAACAAACCACACTTCATGAGGATTACGGGTGATGGGATAAAGAGAGGTCTCATTTGCATCAAGTTTCNCACCACACCCCCAACTTAGGCTTTTGGCCTAAGTTGACTATTCAAACAAACCACACTTCATGAGGATTACGGGTGAAGGGATAAAGAGAGGTCTCATTTGCATCAAGTTTCTTCTAAGAAAAGGCTAAGGCTCATAGGGTGATCAAGCAAAGTTCACACACTCACAAGGTAGGTCACAAAAGAGGTATAATGTCAAATTGTTTCACTCTTTAAAATTATTGCCTAAGATCATTTCAAGAGCTTGCATCACTTAGTCAACCAGACCAACGGGGCAAATTCTAGGTGTCATTAGACATGGCTCACTGTAAGCTCATAACACAAGGCATTGACACTAATGTTAAACAAGACTCTACACTTTTGCTAGTGCGCAATGTTCATCACAAAAGACTCAATTCGATAATCGGCTAGTCACAACGAGATGCAAGAAGTTCACATATTGCCTATGCAACTTTATTTGGCCTCATCATAGCCACACATTCATGTTTGTTCAATTGAGAGTACCATTCAAGTCATCGATATTGATCATAACCGATACTCAAATTTGCACACGAACAACCACATTCAAACACAATCAAAAGGGTGGCAATTTTTTTTAGAAGGGTCCAAAATCCATTTTCAATTAAAACAAGGAGCCACAAGCTCAAATATCCACAACACAGTGCCAAAACATAATATATAGCACAAAACCCAACATATACAAAAAATATCATCAACACAAGAGGTAGGTATGAAAATACCTCACCCCACCACAAACAAAAAACAATTTGTCCTCAAATACAATAAAACACTAAAAATCAATAAAAGTGACAGAGAGGGAGGTAAAATGAAGTCCTATCTATGTAGTCGCTCTATCTGTCGGGGCATCAATGCCCGGTGTAGTAGCAGCAACACTCGATCCACTAGGGCCTGCCATGGACGTCTCTGTTAGCGATGTATGGATCACCGACTGGACTATCGTCTCCTCCAGATTTGGCAGGTCTCCATATAAGCTCTCCTCTCTCACCTCTATTTGCTCCTCATCGGTCTCTACCTTCGACTCATCAGCTGCTATATCATCTCGATGTACGTCTTCGGTGGTGGCTGGAGGAATCTCAGAAGTCACTGGGGCATCCATATCATTCGCTGCCTCCAATAGTGAAGTGAAGTCTATGTACTTCAAGTAGTCCACATCCTTCCTCAAATATGCAACCTCGGCTTTCAAAGCCGTCACCTCTGAATTTTCCCCATGTCTGCTTTCATAAGTCTTAACTCTCGCTGTGAGAGTGTCAATAGATGCTCGTAGGGGAGTTAGTGCAACTAGGATAACACTCTCAATCATCCATAGTACTGCAACCTCCAATCGAGTAGCCCTCACATCCGCATAATGTGTTAAGTGTCCCATCTTCATAAGCATGGCCTGAGTGATCTTGGTCGGCTGGGGAGCAGTAGAAGTACCAGGAGTCTGGGAGGAAGTGGAGGTACCTGAAGGCCCGAAGTAGGCAAAGGTGCCTCTACAGGTATAGAGTTAATGTCTACCTCTGGGGATGCATCTACCGGGGCTGCTCTCTTCCTGTCAGCCTTCTCCCGAGTGTACTCAGCCTCTATATGCCGAATGTCTATGGAGGATGTGGGAGTGACCTCAATATCTCTCATCTCATCATGAGGAACTCCAGTATGCCGACACAACTCTGTAATCAGCATTAGGAATGAAAGGGATGTTTGATGCTGATTGGCCCTCATGGCCATCTCCTGCTCTATAAAGAGTCCCATGTTGATGCTCCTCCTGGATATGATCGACCCATGGCAACCCGCCTTGGGATGCCGGAGGATGGACTCGTTCTAGGAAGGCATGATGGAGTTTCTGATGAATTCGAACCAATACCGAGTAGCAATATTCAGGTCCTTCTTCTCGATGGGGGGCTCCTGCCTCGATCCACCTTGAGGTGGTATCACAAATCAAAGGTGCAAGCCAGCCCTTTAAATCATCTAGGGATTGAGTAATAGGCAAGCCCTCATATGCAAGTGTAGCACCTAGAGCCCTGTTGAGTACAATATTAATGTACTCATTGCTGTACCCTACTTCCTTTCCTCAGACCATGATAGACTTCACTGGTCTAAAAGCACTGGCCTTCTTCTTGAACTTGGGTACCAAGTCACTGTATGCTGTGCAGAACTCCTGGACCCATGTAGGAATATAGGGGCCTGGGGCTTGGTGAACTGCTCGAACCGGTGAAATTGGAGGGTGTCCTTCACAGTGGAATATTTACCCACTAAGCCCTTTGTGGATAGCAGCTTCTCCTCTAGAATTGTCCTCAACCCATTGACTTTCAATTTGTTAAGTAGCCGGGGAGGAGGAATCTGTATTGGGGGCACTGGGGCCATAGGTGGTGCCGGAGTTGTAACTGTATCAGTTGTAGGAGGGGTGGCTGCTAGAGGTTTCGATGAGTTTGAGTGAGACCTATCACGAATCTCCGCCCACCGGGATTATAGAGGCTGGTTATCCTCCATCTCAGATAATGCAGCTTGGGAGTCAAAGGACTCTCCCTCGCTGTCGGAGTTATGCTCCGAAACATCATATATGGGCCTCTTGCCCCTAACTTTTCCACCATTTGGAGGCTTTTTCCTTCCCTTTTTAGGAGGATTGGCTCCCCCCTCATTTATCACTACGCCCCGCTCTTTTACGGGGCATCATGTCGAGGTTGGTTCTAGCCATATCTGTAAAAACATCGAAAAGAGTTAGATTCATTTCAATAAAAGTTGCAGAAAAATAGTTGCAGATAGACTCGCCGAACCGATCGGTGAGTCGTCGAATCACTTTGGCGAGCAAAGCCGAGCTCGCCGAAAGGATTGGCTAAAAAATTCTCAGAAAAATTGGCATGTTGACAATGGGAAGGGCCTTTCGATGAATCACCGACAGTATTCGACGAGCAAGGACTAGCCTGTTGAAAGTTACAGTGTATTTTAAGGGTTAGAGGCGCAGAAAGGGCGATCAATAAATACGATCGACGAGTCGCTGAGTGCACTCGGCGATCTCAGAATTCTCTCCGAAAGTTACAGAACCCAAACTCAATTTTAGTATGAAATTAAAGGCGATCAAGAGGGGTTTGGCGAACCGCCAAGCTCTACCCAGTTCGCCAAACTGCCCAATGTGCCTACTTTCAACCCCGACTTCCAAATTCAACCCCGCAGCCTCCGAAAACAAAATCAAAGCATACACTAGTTCAATTAAACTAAGACCTATAAGAACCATGCCCCCGGGATACTCAGACTTCTCCCGGTTTGGCCAAATTTGGCCATTTGATGACTTTAGCCCTTAAGAATGACGTCAACCACTCCATCATTGGGCAAAACACGTCATTTGGCACAAATGTGGGTTACTCAGACTTCACCCGACTAGACCCAACAACATTTTTAGCACAACCCAACAATTTAGAATGGAACAACCTCAACCGGAATGACTCTTGGGG
This sequence comes from Solanum stenotomum, assembly GCF_019186545.1. Taxonomy (NCBI): domain Eukaryota; kingdom Viridiplantae; phylum Streptophyta; class Magnoliopsida; order Solanales; family Solanaceae; genus Solanum; species Solanum stenotomum. Next base: position 2,732,390 of record NC_064293.1, read on the forward strand.
TATATTCTTGAAGGAGAACGACCCGCAAACATCAACAAAGTTTCTTATGTGCTCATGGGGATTCTCATGAGCCAACCCACAAAACAACCCTTTCAATTGCAAGAGCTGCAACATGGTACATGTAATATGGAACATATCGTTCCTTTGAGCTTGAGGCAAGCGAATGGAACCAATTCACCCATTAGATGAGGGTCATTAACATTAGGATCATTGACATCGTTGAGGTTGCCGATGTCATTGTGGTGGCCCACTTGTCTACCATTATTTCCGTTCACACTCATTTCCTCTGTTCAAAATAGAAACACACAAACCAAAACTGAAAGTAAGTAGATTCAACTATGACTAACAAGAACAAAATTCAACTTAACCAAAGAATCTTAACCAACACCACTCCTCGACAGCGGTGCCATTTTGATTAATAACATTTCAAAGACACTTCAGCTAATTCTAAGCGTCAATGATGATTAATCAGTATAATAACCCAACTAAATGAGTTGGGGTTGAATCCCAAAGGGAGCGGTACGTGTTTAAGATTCAATAGGAAAGTACGCATATGTTCAAGGAGCGTGACAATGGTTAGAGAGATTGAAGTGGAAATTGGAGAGATACAGAAGTTGTAAAGTACAAATATATTCCCCCTCATGATCTCTCTAAACTAAAAGAACCATCTGTACCGAAGGGAAATCACACTAATGAAATGCTTACAAGGATTTTCAACAATGTTGAAGGGTCTGACAAGGTGTTGAATGATTGAAAAATGGCTTCTTCACCTTAACTCATTCGGTGTCCATCAAACAACTTGAAACCCAACTTTACAAACTCTCCACTCATCTCAATCCAAGGCAAAATGGGACTTTGCCGAGTGACACTGTCCTAAATCCCAATAATAATGGATGTTGAGTAAGAATTTTGTCATGCCATGGCGTTAGATAAGACGCTTCCTGGGAGGCAACCCAATCTTTAGTTTATTTTATTGCTTTCAATAATGGGTATTATGAGTGCAAGTTGAAATGATGTCAAAGTGTTGAGAAATGTAAATTGGGTGATGCCAAGATCAATTCAGCAACCCATCGAATGCATTAAGCGGACATATTCATGTTCGTATTCTGGGCTTGAAAAATTGAAAAAGTGGACTGTCAACTTAGGCGTTCTGAGCTCCAATTAGCGATCCACTTAAGTTCATTAAGCGGATGCCATCGAGTTTGATGAATAAACCTTCAGGTTTGGTATCCATTTAGGCCTCATCAATGAGATTTAGCTCCTTCGGCGATTCACCGAATGCATTAGGCGGTGTTAGTTGCAGTCCGTGGAGTGGGTCTGATTTAAATAGGCCTTGAGTCTTTTAAAGTTTAAAAACAAACCCTTTCATCTCTTTGTGCTTATTTTCCTCCTAAACTCCCAAATACCATTATTTTAGTGTTTTATACCTCATTTCACTTACTCGAAGTGCTTTGGATTGCTTGCATCTCGATCCCAACCCTAGTTCCATCGATTTTGTACTTTGCTACTATCTTTGTGGTTGGCTTTCGATTTCTATCTTGTTATTGGTATGGGATTGTTGTTAATTTCGTTATGTCATTGTTTAATTTCTATGTGTAATGCTAAATAAATCATATTGAACTGTGCCCATGAGTTAAATATTTGATTTTGTGCCCAAAATTTCTAAAATTGATTGTGTTGGTTAAAATCTGGAATTGAACCCTTGTTTGTACTGGGTCTTGGTTGCAATAAACATGGGTAATGATTTGCCTAGTGTTGCCTCGATTGCCTGAATTTACCTAATGATAGATAAGTGATGACTTTCTTAAGGGAAAAATCATCATTTTGGGTATTGCTTTGTGATATTTGGGGGAAATTTGAGTACCCATGGGTAGAAAATCATGTGGGTAGATTGTGAAACACATTAGGAATTAGTTATTGTTACATATTGTGGTTGAATTTTTGAAAATAGGAACTGGGTTGAGCACTACCTGTTCGGTGGGCTTGCTTTAGCTCACCGAGGTAGTTAAGCGAATTGCCGAGTAAGCCCTAGGTCACCTTTTATGCTTTGATATGTGACCTAGGGTACTGTTCCATTTGGCAAGCTTGTATTTGTTTATCGAAACCTACTCAATGTATCACCAAGTTGGAGTGAACATCACCCTTTATGCCTGTTCATTTTAATCTTACACTGTCACTTTCGGTGGACTTGTCTTAGTCAACAAAAACCAATTCAATTTGTTGCAGAGTTCGAGATGATTCTTCCCTCCATGCCTATGTTTTTTGAAATCGTGCACTGTCAACTTCGGCGAGCTTACCTAAGCTCATAGGTGAATCACCTTCCCAATAGGTGTGCCTCAAAACTTAATTTTGAATTGTGTTTTACCGATTCTATGTTTGAATGATTGGGCCTTGTATGAAATGGCTAGAACAAAAGGAAAGAGGGTAGTAACATCTAACACGGAGTTTGAGAGTGAATCTCCTCTCCCTACTCCTCCTAAGAGAAACAAGGATATAGAAATCAACGAGCCATCTGAGGCTACTCGCCAACAACGAACTACTCTGCGCTCCTCTACGCGTATGAGTGAGCAACCTAACGAAGTGGTTGCCAGAAAAAGAATGGACATCAGGTCCAAGTTGGTTCAGCCTCCTCTAGCTTAGTCCCATACCTCACATGTTCTCCTAATCAATGCTCCAAGGCCCCTCAACAGGCTCAAGACTACTGGAGAACACACAATTTTAGAGGAGAGATGACTCTCCACAGATGGAGTCATAAGTGACTACCCGACCATCTTGGATACTTTTTAGTTTCATAGGTTTGAGGTGTTTAGAAAAGCTCAACGTCCTTATGTTCAAGCGTGGGTCCGAAAATTCTACACAACCTATATACATGCCTTACCAAAGAAGAAGAAGGGCATAGTTTGGTAGCCCTTGGAAGAAGTAAAATTGTGTGGCAATATGGTACAATGCCACACATGTGCAATCAACACTGCCCTGGGCACTCTAGAAAATCGAGCTAAGATGTTTAAACTCCGGATGCAGTATGACCTTGATTGATTTAAAGGTTGGCTAGCACCTCTGATTTTTGATGCCTCTCTTCCATGGATGGCTGACGGGGAAAAAATAGAGAAGAAATAAGTGAATGTTGGAGCCTAATATTGGTTTGGATTCATAAGAAGAAATATCACGCCTTCACAAAATGAATCAAGCCTCCGGCACCCAAAGGCTGTCTTAGTTGGCACAATTATTATAGATGAGCTGTTGATGAGGGATAGACAAGAGAAGAACTCTTTACCTTTCCCAGTCTTGATCACATAACTATGTGAGACTTCTAGAGTTCCTTTTCGGGAGAGGACTGATGTGAGGATCACCCCTGCCTCCTCCAATGACATCCAGAAGATCAAGGTAGATTACTTACGAGATGATGTAGCTCAATGAAACCACCACCGTACTACAACAATAAAGGCTTTTAGCGGCAATACAATTAGCCACTAAAACTTTTATTGGCATTTAGTTAATTGCCATTGGATCCAATATCAATAAAGGATTTAGCGACAATTACAAAGAGTGCCGGTAAAGGTACCAACTATTGCCGCTAAAAGGTTTCAATTTTAGTGGCATTTATTTAGCGGCAATAACAATAGCCACTAAAACCACCTAGAATTTACATCTTATATTGTCACTAATGATGCACCTTATTAGCAATAAAAATGCTCACAAATTGAAAAATACTAATATTAAGAAATGATGTGTTTCATTAAATCACAATAAACAAAAAAAACAACTATTTATTCATTATCTTTTAATGTTAACAAATAACAGGAAAAAGGTATTGAAACAATTAAAATATAAAGAAAAGAGTTATTAAGAGAAGGTAAATTAACTGTTAATATCATTATATCTTTCAACCATTATAGTTGAAAACATATCGCGAGGTATTCGTTCACTTTGTCAGCGAGAGGGAAAGAATAATCGGTTTCAATTGCTATAGCCAACACATTCTTGTAGGTGTTGGTGAACAAATGTGGTGCTGCAACTAAAATACAGTAGAGAGGGAAAAATTCCAAGTTTGGCAAGCAGGGCGACTTCAGAGGAACCAACTTTATCACCCTTCTTGATGAGCTTCGTAGGGGTGATTATTTCAAGAGTACCCTTGTTAATTTTAGTAGGAATGTTGAGCATCTGGAAGAATATATTGTAAGGTAAGGAGAAATAACTTGTTAGTAAACAAGTGAAAATCAAAATCCTTTGGAGCATGAGAAAAGTACCTTGAAGAAAGAGGTCTAAAAGGGGTCAAGACCAGATTTTCCAGGAGGGACAACAACATCAACATTCAACGGGAGCCACCAAACCAACACGAGCAGGTGCTCCAACATGTTAACATAATGGAGGACAAAAACTCCAGCATAAAATATAATATAATTAAGGACAGAATGAAACATAGTATAGATAAAACTTAGAATCAATTCAAACATCCAAAATGACCTTTTTTGAACTTCCCAATATTACTTGTAAAAAGTTGACAGTAAAATCTATTTTGTATGTTTGCAGTCGCATAAGATAGTTATGCACGTGGTGAAATACTTCATATACGTTAGCCACAAAATGTAGTCGATGGTGTTAATTAATTAGTTATCATCAAACAGGGTGGAGGAAACAAAGAAAGCACATACACTCCTCTATCATAGAGAAGCATGGAACCATGAGCAAGATCTTGTTTTAATTTTGGCGAGAATCGTGTGGTTGACTATAAAATTAATTCTATTTTTATCTTAATTTGGAAAAGAATATTGTTGTATAAGAACAATCTTGATCAAGAAATTTTTGTCTGAACAACACCCCTTTTCCATTGTCATACTGCACATGTTAAACTCAAGTCAAACTTACAAATTAATAATCGGTCAATCTCAGAAATTGGAGTCAAAGTATTGCAAATATCTATTATCACTTGACTAAATTGTCCTTTGTGAGATAAGAAGTGAAAAAACTTTGAGAAAGCAAATCAACCTGATCTAGAGAGTAAATTAACTAGCTCCAGTGCAATGGAAATTTGGTTGTACCCGAAATGACCATCTAAAAAGAAATACCATCCACGCCCCCAAGCCTATCAAGCATTTGGCCCATAAATGGCATAGGAAAATGGTCTTGCAGTCCATGCATTCAATTTTCGGTAGTCCATGCATACACTTCACCCGGTGACCTGTTTTATAGGCACTAGTTTTCTTTTTTCATTTGGAACTACCATAATTCCTCCTTTCTTTGGCACACATTGCATGGGATTCACCCATTTGCTATCCGCAGTGGGGTACACCAAACTCGCATCAAGCCACTTGATGATTTCTTTCTTCCGCACTTCTTGCATTGGTGGGCTTAGCCTTCTTTGATGCTCAACGCTTGGTTTGCATTCACTATCCAATTGTATTTTATGAGTGCAAATTCTGGAGGGGGGGGGGGGGAATGCCCATATTATCAACAATTGTCAATCCAATAGCTTTAATGTATCATTTCAACACATCAACAAGCTCAAGAAAATCTATAGCAATGATGACGGGCAAGGTGTTACTTGCCCCCAAAAATACATACCGAAGGTGGGATGGGAGTACTTTCAACTCAAGCTTTGGTGGCTCTTCGATGGATGGTTTAGCGGGGGGACTTTCTTGATTTTTAAGATCAATGTCGAGCTTCAACGGATTCTTAGAGTATGAACCTAAACCTGATAGAGCAGCCACAACTTCATCATAACCTTAAACTTCATCCTCATCATAATTTGAAAGGACGACAGCGAGAGGTTTCCCCACACGAAACACCTCACTTACACTAGCCACTGCCTCATCAATCACATCAAGGGTTGAAACTACATTAATGTCACTCGGTTGCTTTATTGATTTGCACACATTGAAGGTAAACTCTTCATCATTTACCAAAAATTTTGATTCACCACTTTCAACATCCACAAGGGCTCTTCTGCTAGAAAAAAATGGCCTACCTAATATAATAGGCACTTCATCATCAATCTCACAATCCAAAATGACATAGTCGGCCAGAAAGATGAACCTATACACTTTCACCAACATATCATAAAGTATGCCAATTAGATGCTTAATAGATCGATAAGCCGTGAGAAGACGCATTGTTGTGGATTTAGGTTCACCCAACCTAAGTTGTTTGAAAATGGCATACGACATCAAGTTAATACTTGTCCCTAAGTCACACAAAGCTTTGGAAAATTGAAGTATCCTAATAGTACATGGAATAGTAAATGCCCCTGGATCAACTTTCTTGATAATCACATTGCTTGTCATGATGGCACTACAACTATGAGATACCTCCACCGTTTCAAAATCCATACTCCTTTTCTTGGTGACTAGTTCTTTCATGAATTTTGAATAGCCCAGTATCTCCAACAGCACTTCCACTAAAGGAAGATTTATAGACAAAGTCTTGAACACAAATAGAAAATTTTGAAACTTTGCATCTTCATCCCGCTTTTTGAGTCTTTGAGGGAATGGTGGACTGACTTTGGGCAACAATTTAATAGTCTTTGAAGAAGAAGCATCCCCATCATGAGATGTTTGCAAGTCCTCGGTGGTGAGTTGTTTTGGACTTTCCTCAACCACTTTAGGTGTGTCATTTTCCGGTGCTTGGTCGGATTTCTCTGAACCAACGGCATCATCTCCTTCTTTACTAGTGGTTGCCTCACCATTCACTTTCACATTGCCACCTATTGATTTCCCACTCCGAGGCAACACTGCCAAGCATTTATCATGATTAACCTTTGAATTAATCATCATATTATCTGCATACTTCTCTTGCGGCTTGGATTCTAATTTAGCTGAAAGTTGACTCATTTGATATTCAAGTTTCTTGATAGAATTCGAGTTTACTTTAATGTTGAAGGATGAGAAGTCAGCCTTCATTTCTTTCAGCATTTCGTCGGATCCTTCCACCTTGTTTAGAATGTGGGATTTCAAATAATCCACCCGAAAGCTTCTAGAATTGTCCCTAGATTTTGGGCTATCACCCATGTGCATATAGCAAGCATCATAGTCATCTTCTCTCCTCCAAAAGTTATTTTGGTCAGGCCAATCTCGATTGTAAGTTCTCCGTCCATCCTCACTATATGTGTACCAACCTTGGTTCCCGCCCGCTTTTAAAAAACCTGGGAAAGAGCCCTTCTCTAGTCTTTTTCACCTCTTTGTTTTCATGAATACCCCCTATGACCTATTTTGTTAATAATTCCATCTCGGACGTCATCTTGGCCATGTTTTCATATCACTCTTGGTTCTTCTCCACTTATTATTTTGTTATCCTAAAATTTAAAGGAGACACTTGATCTTCTCTAGTTTACTAAGCACGATTGATTTTTGTCATCTCATCAAGAAGAGTAGATGCTATATCGAACGGTTGTTGCATGATTCCTCCTAGAACAAGCTGGTCAACCACACCTTTGTTGACTGAGTTGAGGCTCCAATAGAAATATTGTAACAACACATTACTTGGGAGTCCATGAGTTGGACATTGGAGCACCAACTTCTGAATCCTCAACCATGTCTCATGGATTGGTTTACCATCCACTCGCTTAAACTTCTGAATATTATCCCTCAACTTCACCATATTTGAGGGAGGGAAAAACCTTACATAAAATGCATCAGTGAGCTCCTTCTAAGAAGAGATTGAATCCCTTGGTAAATCAGCCAGCCACTTCGTTGCCTCCCCCATTAGAGAAAAGGGAAAGAAACAAAGTCGGACGACTCCTGAGTGATGTTCTTGAAAGAAAATGGCCCACATACATCCATTAAGTTTCAGATGTGGTCATGAGGATCTTCAGTAGCAAGACCTCCAAAGAGACCCTTCATTTGCAACAATTGCAATATAGTGCTAGTCACATGAAACACCGCATTACCCACAATCAGAGGCAATCAAATAGCACCCGCACTTCCCAACTGATCTTTATTGACATCGTGCAAGTTACCGATGTCATCATTTTTCCCAAGTTTGCTATCATTGCTCCTATTAACACTCATCTCTTCACTTGTTTAAGAGCAACCATCAAAGTACAAAAATAAGTTATTCAGCTAGAACAAAATAAGTTCACAACTAAAATTTAGTAAAAGAATTCTAAACACCACTCCCCGGGAGCGACGCCATTTTTGATAACACTCAACTACACTTCATCAGATTCTAAGTGTAGGCGGTCGCTAACAAATATAAACCCAACTAAGAGTTGGGGTCGATCCCACACGGAGTGATACAGTAAAGAATTCAATTATGAAGTGATATAGTGTTCTAATCGTTTGTAGACGCAGATATTTTCAAAAAACTAAAATAAATAACAAGGGGTTGACAATTTATGTCAAATTGGGAGATTTGAGTGACAGTTAACCACTACGAACAACTGGGAGAAACCAAGTAGAGGGTAGTTCTTGGGAGTGTTATCAATTGAATGCCAATTTCGCTAAATGGGTGATTTTTATTTACCTAAAATTGTTGAATCTTAGTGGGTAGGCTAGGCTTTAGGTGCAATAGTCATTTCCCAATCAACTATCATGAATCAAGCGAGTTCTCTCGAACCTCGACAAGCATAACACATACAAACAACCCAATACCTCGATCAATCTACTTTTTCAAGCTAGATTAGTAGGATTGAAGTTAGACCCACTTTCTCAAGCTAAGTATACAATAACCTAATCTCTACAATCATCAACTAATAGTTTTAACTCTAAATCTTCTTTCTCATGCAAGCTTAGAATGCTAGGCTAGAATTGCATTTGTAACTACAATTCATTAATTAAAACTCAACTATCAACTGAACCCACTTCAAATCAACAACAAAATCAGTAAATACTAACACTCATAAGTTAATTGAAATATTCAACTACATAATCACACCCCCAAGAATGGGGTTTTTAGCCAAACATCATAAAGAGCAAGAAATTGTTACCAATTATGTTTTACATCAGCTTGGGCAACAATCCACAAGTCTTCAAAATGTTCCAATTAAAGCTCAAAATCAAAATAAACCCTAAATCTCTATTCAAAAAGTCAAAGAACAATGTTTAGAATGTTAGGGATCAAAAACCCAGATCTAGACAATAAGGGAACCTGTATACTTCTTTTAAAATTTATATTTATACGTTCCCAGAATTTCAACTTAAGAGTCATTCAGCGAAATAAGTCGGGCATCGCCAACCTGGTCGACGATGAACCGAATGAGCCTTCCATCGCCTTCTTGGATTGATTTTTTACCCCTTCTTTGTTGTAACTTTAGGAGATCGAGGTAGGGCTCACCGACCTGTTAGGCAACGCGCAAAGTGCTTCTCTTCTCGACTTTTTGGCTTGCCTTTTCACCAACTACTCTGTAAATTTTGGTGGGCTAAACTGGCATCGCCGACCATTTCGGTGACTCACCAAAATACCCATCCAATCGCCAAGTTGGTATTGTCTATGGGCTGGCCTGCTGGAACTTTAGGCGAGTTGAAGGTCCACTCGGGGACTCACCGAGTAGCTTTGGCGAGCATCAGCCTTGCTTTTCTTCAGCTTTTTTAGTTTTTTCACTCCTTTTTTCCTGGTTATGCCCTTGCGTTGCTCTTTTTCCTTTATTGCTACTAATTAGCATTTTAACATCAATTTTAGAGCATAAAATAGGCATTGAGGACATGAAAAATTTGAATATTAAGCCCTAAATGAGTTGAAAACCCCAATTCATCAACGTCATATGTGGGCATGAGGTTTGATATTCTTCTGAATGTGTTAATTGGACCTTTTTTCTTTCTCGACACTTATTGGTGAATCCATTGTGGCTAACAGAGTCTATAGAACTTGTCCCATCTCCTTATTCCTTAGCGTCACTCATGTTGATCTTGTACAACTTGATATCCTAGGTTTTTATGTTACTATTTGTATGGATTGCTTGCAGTCTTTTTATGATTTTATTGATTGTAGAACTCGAGTGGTCAAGTTTTAGCTTCTAAATGAGCCTATCCTAGAGTGGAAATGGGAGAATTTTATGCCTAAGAGGCAGATTTTTTCTTGTCTAAAAGCTACGAAGATGATTTCTAAGGGTGCATATACCATCAAGTTAGGGTGAGGGGCATGGATTCTGAAACCCCTACTCTTGAGTCAGTCCCCACTGTAAATGAGTTTCTGGAAGTGTTTCCTGATGATCTACCCGATATTCCTCCCGAAAAAGAAATAGACTTCAATTTTGATATTCTCCTAGATATGCAATCTATCTCTATTCCTCCATACCGAATGGATCCGACATAACTTAAAGAACTAAAAGAGCAATTGAAAGATTTGTTGGATAAGGGTTTCATCCGACCGAGTATCTCTCCATGAGGTGCTCCAGTTTTGTTTGTTCAAAAGAAAGATGGTTCACTTCGTATGTGCATTGACTACCGGAAATTGAACAAGGTTACCATTAAGAATAAATATGCTCTTCCAAGGGTAGATGATTTTTTTAACCAACTACAAGCAACAAGTTACTTCTCTAATATTGAACTCCAATCGAGTTATCACCAATTGAAGGTAAAAGAAGATGACATTTTGAAAACAACTTTCCAAACTCGGTATGGTCACTTTGAGTTTTTGGTGATGTCTTGTGGCTTGACTATGCTCCGGCCGCAGTTATGGATTTCATGAATTAGGTGTTTAGACAATACCTAGCTATGTTTGTGATTGTGTTTATCGATGACATATTGATCTGCTCAAGCAGTAAAGATGAGCATACCGTTCATTTAAGGATTGTGTTAGAAGTCCTCAAGGACCAACAACTTTTTCCAAAGTTTAGTAAGTGCGAGTTTTAGGTAAGATGAGTGGCTTTTCATGGTCACATTGTTTCCAGAAAGGGCATTGAGGTAGATCCATGGAAGACATATGCGGTTAAGAGTTGTCCTAGACCTATATCCCCTTTAGATATTAGAAGTTTCTTGGGTTTGGACGATTACTATAGAAGGTTTGTGGAAGGGTTTTCTTCGATTGCCTCTCCATTGATGGCATTGACCCAAAAGAAAGAAAAATTCTTATGGTCGAAAGCATATGAAAAGAGTTTTCAGGAATTGAAAGATAGACTTACTTCAGCTCTATTATTGACTTTACTGGAAGGAACCGATGGGTTTATTGTCTATTGCGATGCTTCAAGAATTTGGTTAGGATGTATCCTTATGAAAAATGGGAAAGTCATTGCCTATGCCTCAAGGCAACTTAAGGTGCACAAAAAGAACTATCCAACCCATGATTTAGAACTAGCGGCAGTTGTGTATGCTTTAAAGATTTGGAGGCATTACTTATATGGTGCTTCCCCTTCTTTTTTAAACTCCTAAAACCAAGGTTCGACTTGCATGTGTTAAGCATATAGTCTGAGTAGCATGATGTTCACTTCTTAGCGCTTAGGCAACTACCTAAAAGTAAGCTTTGCGCTCTTTTTCTCTTACATAACAACGATTGAGGAGATAGTAAGCATGACTTTCTATGCAATGATTTCTTCTTCTCTTATGATTTCTCAAGTCATGTCGATGTTTTTACTGACCACAAAAGTTTGCAATATGTGTTTAACCAGAAAGATCTAAATCTTCGTCTAATAAGGTGGCTTGAATGACTTAATGATTTTATATGAGTGTTCTCTCTCACCCCGACAAAACAAATGTAGTGGCGGATTCTCTTAGTCGATTGACAATGTGAAGTGTTTCTCATATAAAGGATAATAAGAACGACTTGGTGCGAGATGTTCATAGATTGGCCCGAATGGGTGTTAGGTTGGTTGACTCTAGTAAATGTGGTTTTGTGGTCCATAATGGTTCAGAATCATCCTTTATGTCATAAGTGAAATCAAAGCAAAGTCTTGATCCAAATTTGGTTGAATTAAAGGAAACGGTGCTTAAAACGTTTGTTGAGGCTTTCTTTCACGGGGGAGATGGTGAGCTTCGTTATCACGGCCCTTTGTGTGTTCCCAATATAGATGACTTGAGAGAGTAGATCTTATTAGAAGCCCATAGTTCTTGATATTCCATTCACCCTGTAGACAACAAGATGTACTGTGACTTGCGGGAGGTAATTGGTCGAATGGGATGAAGAAGGATATTGCAAAATTTGTGGCTAAGTGTCCTAATTTTCAACAAGTGAAAGTTGAGCATCAGAAATTGGGAGGTTTGTCCCAAGACATTTGTATACCTACTTGGAAGTGTGAAGACTTGAATATGGACATCATTGTTGGTTTACCCTGCACTCGGTAGCAACATGACTCGATTTGAGTTATAGTAGATCGAATGACAAAATTGGCTCATTTCATTCCCGTCAAAGTTTCTTATTCGGCGGAGGACTACACTAAGTTGTACTTGAGAGAAATTGTTAGGTTACATGGAGTACCCTTATTATCTCTGATCATGGTACCCAATTCCCTTCTCAATTTTGTAAATCTTTCCAAAAGGGGCTTGGTACTCGTGTTAAGCTTAGTACAACCTTTCATCCTCAAACCGATGGGAAAGCGGAGCATACTATCCAATCTTTGGAAGATATGATAAGAGCGTGTTTAATTGACTTCAAGGGTAATTGGGATGATCACTAGCCTTAGATTGAATTTGCATACACTAATAGCTATCACTCAAGTATTGGATGGTTCCATTTGAGGCTCTATATGGTAGGAGGGTAGATCTCTGATAGGCTAGTTTGAAGTGGGTGTAATTACTTTGATAGGTCCCGAGTTGGTATATGAGGCTATGGAGAAAGTTTGGCTTATTAGAGAAAGGTCAAAAATTACTCAAAGTCGACAAAAGTCCTATGCCGATGTTAAAAGAAGAGATCTTGAATTCAATGTGAATGATTGGGTCTACTTGAAAATTTTACCCATGAAAGGTATGACGAGATTTGGAAAGAAATGGAATCTTAGTCCCCGTTATGTGGGCCCATATCAGATTTTGCTGCGTATTGGTAAAGTTACTTATGAACTTGAATTGCCTAATGACTTCACATTCATGCATCCGATTTTCCATGCCTCATTGTTGAAGAAATGTGTTGGTGATCCTACCTTTATATTACCATTTTAGAGTCTTTGGATAAAGGATAACCTTTCTTATGAAGAAGTTCTAGTTGAGATCTTAGACCGACAAGTTTGAAAAATGAGAAATAAAGAAACTTCTTCGGTGAAGGTTCTTTGGAGGAATTAGTTAGTTTAGGGTGATACTTGGGAGGCAGAGGCTGATATGTTATCCCGTTATCCTCATCTCTTTCCCTCCATCCCTAATCTAGCTTGAGGTATTCAATTCCTCATGTTTTACTTTTTTGGTTTCATGTATCTTAGATATTGCCATGATTTCCTCATTATGCATGTTCATGAAAAACTTGATTTTTGAGAAAAATGAGTTAGCTTGATTGATTTCTTCATATTTATGTGCATTTGAGTATGAGTTGCATATAGACCTTATGAAATGATGTTTTGAACATGTTTTAGCTTGGAGTTTATGTTTCCTCCTCGGATATGTGGATTGATGTGATTGCATTCATATTGGGCTGTTAGGTTTAAGTTCCTACCCTCCATATGATGTCTTGAATCCCATTCGAGGACCAATGTTCCCAAGTGGGATATATTGTAACACCTCGTATTTGGAAATAAGGAATATTTTAGTTTTTCCAAAAGCCTGGTGCAAGAACAGATGGAGCCACCGACGGTCCGTTGGTGGGACCACGTACCATAGGTGGGACCGTTGTTGGAAAGTCCAAATTGAGTTGAAATATCTAGTCCTAGTACTTTTTGAGGGTTCACCAAGACGGTCCGTCATTCAAGGTTCGAGCCTTAAGTAGGTCTCGTAGGAGAGTCCCAGACTTAGTGAGATTCTAGGACAAAAAGTTGGGACCCACACACCGTACATAGGGTCCCGACATTGGGGGTCCAAATATGGTTGTCTCTGAACCCTCCGACGGTCGACCAAGACGGTCAGTGGTATGGCCTATTGATTATAGGTCAAATCGTAGGCGAGGATCGGTAGTTATTTTAAGGGGCTTCTTGGTATTTTCCTTAATCGTTTTAACCCAATACTATGTCGTTTTACCTTTTACCCAAAGCTCTATATAATGATTTTTAACCCCAGAACACCCAATACAATTTACTCTCCTAAATTCCCAAAAGATGAACAAGTCATCCTCTCAAATATTTCTCTCTCTTAGGAAGATGAAGAAGAAGACTAGGGTTTCAAGGTTAAGTCTCTAAATCCTCCATTCCTTGCAATCTTTTGGCGTCAAGTTATGATAATCTTCACCTATGGAGCTCTTTCCTCCATAGGGTTCCTAAATTCTCCAATTTTACAAGTTAGAAATCTGTAACTGAAGTTAGGGTTTTCTTCAATGTCATGGGTTCCTTTCAATGTTGATTCAATTAATTGTTTTATGAACTATTATGCACGAAATGAGATAATTCTATGTTATAAGATGAACTCCCATGAACTCATGCTTGACCCATATTTTCTAGACTATGATGATTGAAAGTGGGTTTTGAATTACGAAAGATGTATTTAAGAAGATATGCATGTTCCTATCAAATTGATGAAAATGATCTAAGTTGCTTTGAGAGTAAAGCATAAATGTTGTTGGTTTTGATTGTTGTGGAAGGATTTCTCACATATTACTCAATATATGAATGTGAATGGGTTTTCTCACATAAAGGATTCTTAGAGTTAAAGGTTTTCTCAACTAAACTACGAATCAAGTTTTAGGATCTATTCTAATGGTCAGACAAGAGGGGATTACCCATGTCCTCGTAATGATTAGATAAGAGGAGATTACCCATGTCCCTTAAAGATAAGATGAATATGATTAATGATTGTTCTGTGGGAATTATTCTCAGCACCGAGTGGACAAGTGAAGATTACCCGTGTCCCATAAACTATGTTGCACTATAAGTTTTCTTAGATAGACATTAGCTAATGGATTCACTTAGGCTAGAAGTTATGGTTCTTACCTTTGCAAGTAAGGACACCCCTTTTTGGTGTGGGGTCGACACTGGATTCCATGTTATATCTCACATGGTCTTTATGACCATAATGATGAACTAAAGTTACTTCTAGAAGTATCTCACACGTGTTTAAAGATGATTTTACTTACATTGACCATGGTTATGATTACGCTTCTAATCTTTTATCTTATTTTTTAAACTTGGTCTTTGCATATTGCGAAAGGTCCCTTTTAGCATGATTTGGTAACTTTTATGCATGGCTATCATACTTGATATATTCTTGTACTAATGCATATTCTAAAACTGTTGGGTGCAATGCTCTGATTCTGTATCCCTGTGGCTAGTGATCACTTTGGTAGTCTTGAGTAGTGGTGAGTCCTCATGTTCCCATGATCGAACGTTTTATTGTTTTCTGGCTTTACTTTTCAGATAGTGTATGTGATGTATATGTTACTTCCGAATCACTCATGATGTAATAGATGGCTTTGAGACTATTTAGACTTTCGCTTCATTTTTTAATTACTCTTTATGATATAACTATCTTTTGAACTTTCTAATTCTATTATCTTGTTTATGCATGCTAAGTATCTTGTGTAGGGCTTCTCGGGGTCCTATAAGCCATGTCACATCTAGGGTATACATTGGGCCGTGATATTTAAGATAACCCAACCTATCCATGATTTTCAAGCACTATTGAGCAACACATTTACCCGTTTGTGACATCAATTCCAATCTCTGCACCCCTGGATTGCTTTCTTTTTGGCTGATTCTCTAATGCTTTAGTTTAATTGGGACTCTTGCTATCAATTTTTTTTCCGTAATTTTGGTGGAGTCATCCACTCATTGTTCTTACGTGGTGCAAATGAATTGATTTACAACTTTAATTTCTTGATATAATTTCCTGCACTATATTACTTCCTGTGGGGTTCGACCCCGACTCTTAGTTGGGTATTTTAATTAACAACAATCACTTATTCTCTTAATATTTTTAGGATAGTTTGAGCGTTATCAAATTTTGTAGTGAGATTTTATTGATTGAGTGTATATTAAAGAGGAGCAAGACACGTGACTACTACAATGGTACCGATTCTTACTTGGTTAGAGTTATAGAGTGTGTTACTTTTTCTATCGACCTGGTCAACAAAAGAATGCATATTGCTTGGGTTAGAGACCGAACAAATTTAGTAATGTTTTGTAGTTATTCCATGGGTAGAAATTGGCAGGCTATTTGGGTACGATCTTCTCGGTAGGTATGATGTGTTGTAGTTGTGGATCTAATGGATTTTCACGGTGTGGTATTAGTGGTATATGAAAATGGATATGTTGATTGTCAAGTACGAATACTAACTAATTAAGGATTTATCAGTTGTATCACATGCTCGTATAATTATATTCAATGTTGCATTCATATTTTAGAAACCAACTAGTTTGTTACTAAGATGCT
Organism: Solanum stenotomum; assembly: GCF_019186545.1. Classification (NCBI taxonomy): domain Eukaryota; kingdom Viridiplantae; phylum Streptophyta; class Magnoliopsida; order Solanales; family Solanaceae; genus Solanum; species Solanum stenotomum. Next base: position 2,748,754 of record NC_064293.1, read on the forward strand.
TAGGTTAAGCATTGTTTATAAGGAAGATTTTAGTTGTAGATTTTTGGTATGGTATTAATGCGTTTAGGTTGTGAAGTGTATCTCGGAGATTCTGAATAAGGACCAGTGATTTCATCATAAGCTCCAAGAGAGTGGATCGATATCGGAATGGGCAGCTTATGGGTAAAAAAAATGTCCCAACTAGTATAATTGTGTGAAGGCAATTGATGATTTTAGTAAGACAATGCATATAAAATTGAGTTAGTCCTTTAAATTTTGTTGGTATAACTGGTTTATGGTCTCATGTCGATGATAAGGTTGACTTTGAGGTGATGGCAAAGGCTACTGAGTATAACAATAATAAGAGTTTGTGATGGATTATGACCAGGATACAACTATATGATAATGACAGTAAATTAAATGGATTCAATATGGTAATAATGATTTATGGGTATCTAAAGTTGTGGTTTGCTACTATTTGGTGAGTAGTGTGGTCGTATAGAAAATTGTATAATATGTTAACACACAACTCGAATGGAATTAAAATGAGCTAGAGTCATAAATGGAAAGAATAAGTGGGATGTAGTTTAGCCTTCAGAAGGAGGTGAGAACAATGATATTTACTCTTATTGCAAGGGACAAAGATGTATCGTTAGAGAGAGCGGAGAATTGGGATCAACAACACGTGATTCCATCTCTTTTGCTCTTGTTAAGGTGATAGTGTTACATGTCATTCATATGGGTTAGAAACTGTTTGATAAGATTTCAGAAAGAAGTCTACAGATGTTCAACTCGATTGTGGTGATAACTTCTTTGTGGTTTTGATTTTGGTAACTGGTATGGTTGGAATTAGAATTCAAGTTTTTCATTGTAAGTTTATGATCATGGTAGTATGTTTTGTCAATGTGTGGATAGGTAAGGTATGAAATGATCGATCAAATTGAGTATTGAGAATTTTGAAGTACTTGTGCATGGTTTGGATCGTAAAGTTTGTTACTTTTGATTGTGAAATGACCTAAGAAAGGGTTTCAGTTAAAAGTGTTGGTACAAGGTAAAATTTTCATGGGTTGTTGGTCAAATGATAAGATTGGTAACCAAGTTAGCGAGAGGAACAAGGGTCTGTTGTGTTGATGAGTTCAAGGTATTTGAAATTTGCATCATGGGAAGAATTTAAGAAGGGTTAAGGAATAAGACCTCTCATATATACCTTTGGTTCGGAGTTGAAGGTTGTATTGATTTTCTCTTTTGAGTATAGATATGACTATGAGATGTGAACATGTTTAGCATAGACTTACTAAGAGTTATCAATAATTTTATGAAGATTGAGTTTTTATTTGGGTGACAAATAATGATGTGTGGAAGATTTTGTGTTGTTATGTGGGGCTAGATTGTTCAAATTATAGTAGGTGACTTATAAATGTGCAATGGTATGTACCTATAATTCTATATGGTTATTGAGGATTTTGAGGGGATTAAAACTACTCTGTTAAATGGGACTACACAAACTGTTATGATGCATTACATAGAAACTTGATAGTAAATAAAGATTATGTGCTCATAGTATACATAATTATTGGAGTGACCAAGAATTTCCCTAAGTTTCGACATAAGTATATGACGGTGTGAATGGTATTTGAAACTTGGCATGTGAAAGATTGCATGAGTCGACTTTAGGTAATACAATAGCTTTATCTCAATGGGAATGTATTACTAGATTTGAAATTAGTGTTATCAGCCTTGGATGGAACCCGTGTCTGTCATAGAATGCTTGCATGGAACGAAATGAGCCATAATTTAGAATTTTTAGAGGCGGCAATATATTTTCTAAAAAGACATTGATACTAGTGAAAGTTTGAGAGCAAGGTAAATGGCAGGTGTGGTTATGATGCTCTGTTAGTATTAAGAGTGTTGGTTTCAATGGAATACTGTTAGAAGTGTGTAGGGTTTGATAAATTGAGTATGTGTATTATTATAGTGGGGACTAGACTAATTGATTGTGGTAGCTAGCTAAATATCAAAGAGATGGAGTCAGATGAACAGAAATGTTTGATATTGGCACTATGGAGAGAGTATTTTGTGTTACTACCACCTACTTTGTTTGAATATGGTTTGTGAGCCTATGCCCACACATGTATTCACATCTATGGGTGAATCCCTAGAGGTGGATCGGGTGTACTGATCCTATGATTGTCCTCTTATTAGGGTGGCATTCTTAGGTAGACTTGGCATTTCAGTTATGGAAAATTTGGTGTTGTTTGGGATTGTTGAGTATACTAGTAGTTCTACACGCACAACCTTGCTTATGAGAACTTATAGAAGAGATACTATGAAGAGTTACAATTCTCTAAGAGTGTCGTTATAGGTTCTGCATTGTGGGGTGTATCATATGTTGGGTGGTTACTTGATCATTTCCTTCTTTAGGGCAGCTGAGTTTGATTCTCCCTTAATGACTACCCGATGTCTAAATATCCAATTTTGACTTAAGCTTATGGAAATATTGTGTTGTGACAAGGGAATCTTGATAAGATCTATGACGCTTTGTGCATTATGAGTGTGTGGTGGTTGGTTCAGGTTAAATTTTGGTTGTCGCAAGTAGTGATTTATAATTTTATCGTGGTTATGTGAGAAAAGATTCGTCCTGGTGGTTATGTTATGGTCCTGAGGGTTTCGGTTTACATGTATTGGGTTGATGGATTAGTCTATGGCTTGATAATCACTCTTGATTTGTAGATCTACCAAATTTTGATTTAAAAGTTCAGTTCGTAGTAGTTGACTTTGATGGAGTGGTCTTAAGGAGGATCTCACTTGGAGAGATAATCACTGATTCTGGAAGATCATACCTCAAGCTTTTGGTAACTTCTTCTTCTTCTTCTTCTTCTTCTTCTTCTTCTTCTCCTCCTCCTCCTCCTCCTTCTTCCTCCTCCTCCTCCTCCTCCTCCTCCTCCTCCTCCTCCTCCCGCTCCCGCTCCCGCGCTCCCGCTCCCGCGCTCCCGCTCCCGCTCCCGCTCCCGCTCCCGCGCTCCCGCTCCCGCGCTCCCGCTCCCGCGCTCCCGCGCTCCCGCGCTCCCTTCCCCTCCCCCTCCCCCTCCACCCATCACTATATTTTATTTTTTTAAACCAGCCACAAAAAATATGTCATTAACATCAATTTCTTTAACCCCCTCCCCCTCCTCCTCCTCCTCCTCCTCCTTCTTCTTCTTCCTCTTCCACCCATCACTATATTTTATTTTTTAAAACCAACCACCAAAAAGATGTCATTAACATAAATTTCTTTAACCTGTCTTCTTCTGTTGCTTTCTTCAATTATTTTTTGGCGATGTAAGAGATTTGATTTTTAGTGTAAAGGATTAGAAAAATTAGGTATGGTGGAGGTGATGAAATCGGTAAGAAGAAAAATATAATTAATGGAGAAATTAAGTTGTACAAAATTGTGATGAAATATAAAAACTAACAAGAGGATAGTTGATGGGGTGTGAATAAGAAGAGGCGTGGAGAATTTATCATAGTAGCTTATTTTAATTTTAGCCACATTAGCTTTAGGAGAGAAATTGTAAAACGGCAAGTATACACTTACTATACAATATATCTTACCTATACATGAGTTATACATTGACTATACAATATATCTTATATGTACATGATTGATACACTGACTATACATACTGATACACTAAAAAAATAGAATATAACTTAACTAATCATGACCTAGACACTGACTATAAATGATGTGTACACTGACTATTCAATCTTGATCAACTCAAAATCACTTCTAACAAGTCCAAAAATTTAGATATGAAATGCTCTCGATGTTTCAAGTCCCTTGATATATAGTTCGCTCGAAACGATTCATGTTTAATGTACGTTGATTTTTTTTAAAAAAAAAGACAAAGAAGACTAACGAAGACGAAGACACTGATTTGCAAAAAATCACCTCTATATAGTTCCAAAATTTAGATATGAAATCATCTCGATATTTTGAGTCTTCTTATATGTAATCGGTCCAAAGGATTCATGTTTTCAGTACGTCTAATTGTTTTGTGAAAAAAGAGAAGATGAGGAAGAAAAGAAGAATGACAAAGAAAGCTATTAATGGTGAAGGAAGAAGATGTATTTGGTCAATTTCTATTACATTGAAAATTGGACCATCTTATTGTTAAATGCATTAAAGAGCCGAATGACTACTTTGCCTAATTACTCTGTAAATAAATTTACTTTTAAGTAGTAAAGGTGTGAAACAGATCGTTATGATTAATCGACTTTTTGGGACAAATTCAGGGGAAAATCTTTCCCTTTTCCCATAAAAAATATTGTCAAGTTTGTTAGGCATGGTAATTGATTTACATAATTAAATTCATGTGTTGAAATGATATCTGAGTCTTACATTTAACTATTACGTCGCTTGAATTGGATCAACATTTAAAAATTTGAACATGTGTTTTATCATTTCAAATTTATTGCCGCTCATCAAAAACATATAGAACATTAGTTATATCATTTAAAAAAACTTGTACTAATAAACATGGGATACACGTGAAACTAGAGACTAGGGTATATATATATATGTGTGTATATGTAATTAAATTAATTCACCAATCGATATCAATCCCATTCACCCCCATATGAGGTCATAATTTTTTTTATTTTATTCAAAGGGAGATACAACTTTCAATAAGAGTATAATTTACCCAAAAAAATTTGGTTGTAAAATAATATCATGTAAACAAAATAATTTTTTGTCTATGCATGTTAAAAGAGGCCTTCATGAATTTTATGGTTGGGGTCCTCGACATCGAGTGAGTGGGCTACAACCACGCTGGTATGATGTTTCTGGTTCTCCTAAATGGCATTTGACATTGTTTCCACTTTTGCGATCACATGGTATGTGATTCTCTCCTACGGCGCCATAACTAATTTCCCTGACACCTTCAGAAACTTCTGCAAAAAATGTAAATGAAATAAATGAAATTAGAATAAGCAGAACTATTGTTTTTGACATGGTTATTTCCTAATTCTTCGTGATAAATTAAAGAATATTTATTATTTTAATTGATTAAAGAAAGAGATATCTTGGTTTATATAAGAAATAACTATATATTTTGTAATCTCCTGTGAGTAATTTGCTAAAATTAAGGTCTAACATAAGAAAATTGATGGAGTACATCATTTTACCATACAATTTAAACCCATCCTTAAGAGGTATTTCAAAGAGTTCGGCAATGTAGTTAAGATTGACCATTGACTTATTTGAACATTAATAACTCTCTAAATTATTATTGACCGGACCATGAAATATTATTATTTTGTAAAAATATTATTTAAAGATTATTTTTGAGATTCAATGGAGGTTAATTTTGATTAAATCGTCCAATGGAGGAAGCCTCAAGGAATTTAAATGAGCTCTCTTCTTAAAATGACATTCGTGAATCCGAGGTCATGATTAATAATCTCAGCTACCATAATAAATGGATGTCAATAACTTGTTGAATTACCCATGTTCAAATGATACATGTACAGAGGTACAAAACTTAGAAGAAATTATTGATACTATAAAAAATGTTGATGATGAAGTTGATGATGATACAATATCATTAGAATCATCATACAATATCATTAGAACTAATGACGCATAAGGAAGCATTAATGGTGTCTAGAACTCTTCCAAATTTTATGTGTAATCCGAGAAGACAAACACTGAAACTTTTGGATGCAATTAAAAAAATTAGAGATGAGCTTCAATTAGATTTAAATTTTAACTAAAAAAACAATGAGACACTCATATTACACTAAATTATCTTAGATATTTTTTTAATTTTAAAGAATTATTAATTTGTAATAATACTGGGACCATATAATTGTATATGAGTCTTCTGAAAATATATTATCTTATTATTTTATCAAAATCGATGATTTTTTTTAACTTGTCCAAGTTGGGACATGAGAAAAATAATATCTTAGAAATTTTATTAATTTACCGAATATTAATTGGAGAGGTTATTTTTAGGGATATGTCCTAAAAATTACATATCGCATTCAAAATTTAATTTCTTTCAAGTCAGTACCTTTGACAATTTTAGAACTAGTGTGAATTTGACATAAGTCTAATCTGTAACATATTCAGATATAGAATTCTCCAACACATGTGTTGAAAGGGAGAAACATAAAAGTTGGAATTAAGAATGGATAAGAATGTGTTAATTGGATACCCAATAAAAAAAAGGAAATGAAATGAGGTTTATTTTATTGATCTAAAGAAAATAAGGTAATTGTTCACAAAAAAACGTCAAAATAGGACTATTTCATAAACTATGTTCCTAGAAATAAAATAGTTTATAGGAACAGAACAAATAAATAATGAATGGGTCAGCTGAAAATTCAATCGTTCAAGAATATTTAATTGGTAAGTCAGAATTGACGTTCCATTACATATAGGTACTAGGAGAAACATTACTAGCCATAAAAAAATCTATTACCTCGAGTAGTGGGAGTGATGTTTAGAAAATTAGAGAATACTACATCAAGAGTCTTTGAATATTTTAATACCAAAAGTTTTTAAGGAAAATATTAACACTCAAGAACATAAAAGTGTGACTAAAGTAGTAGTACTTAGTCGTAGTGGGAATCATAATGAAGACAATTTGTTATGCATTTTTTAGACAGTTTCTTGATAGAAATCCTGAAAAGAACTAGGCTATTGGAGGGTTTCATAGGGATAATCAACGGATCTCTCAAGAACTAGTACAAAATTGACCAAGTTACGACGAATCACTACTAGAGGGAGTTGCATAAGAAACAACTTGGTAAGATCATTTTGACAAGAAATTTGAAAAAATTGCTGTAAAAATTGTAAATGTATAATTAAGAGTCTAATTGGGATATTGTCAAGATTTATAATATTAACCATGTGTTAATACATAGTACTCAAACAATTTTCAAGGCAAATCATCTAAGTGGAAGATAGTTAGGGTATATACTATATATTAACCATGCATTAAGATATATTGTGTTATAATAATTGTGATGGTTAAAAGTTTATGTGGGAGATTATTGGAATATATATACTATTAGCCATGTATTTATATATAGTATTTATTATATATGAATTATTTATTCAATTTTAATGAAAGATCTAATAGATCATATATTTTTTTATGTTCATTCTTGCTTATGTAGTAGATAATATAGTGTAAGTGTTTTAGCTTATACATAGAGGATTAACTCATCGATAAAGAATAAATATTTTTGTTCACAATCTACGATAGAAACTAGACAAGTCATCAATATGATTGTAGCACAAATTTAAATATAATTTATCTTAATTATTGGAATAGTGTAATGTTGACTTCTTGTGCTAGTGTATTTTGTATTTATTGAATGAGACTAAGTAGAAATCGATGTTTTTGACACACTCACAAAAGAAACTTCTCAGAACTGTTCAATGCACTTATATACTCAATTCTCATATAACTATTACGAGTTGTTTATATTAATTATCAATTTGATCTATTCAATTTTTAGATCTTGAGATGGATCAAGAAGCCTGGTAGATTGGATTATGAAGAACTAAGTACAACTAAACTAAACCTAACTGGACCTCCATAAGCCCAGAAGGTATACTCATGCGCAAATTTAAATAAAAACCTAACGGACCCCCATAAGCCTGATAGGTACACATCATAGCTAAAACTACTACGAATGAAGTATGACTAGTCCAGATCCAAGAAGCGTAAGCCAAGCCTCTCACCACAAATAACCAATAAAGGGGTCGCCCAACTAAAAATTAACTCTCAAGGGCGTCAGGCTGCCAATCTAAAGAGTAACCTCTCAGTGGCGTCAGTAAGGGCCGCCCACCAAAAGAGTAAACTCCTAGGGGCATTAGACCGCCTATCTAAAAAATAAACTCCTACGGGCATGTCGACTCTGAAGAGGATAAGATAAGATTGCTAATCTGCAAATAAAGGGCCGCGCAACAAAAAGTAAACTCCTGGGGGAATCAGAAAGTTGAAGGAACTAATATGATCCATCATCAATACGGTCGTGGAACGACGTCCACCCTTGAGTAATAATTACTACAACACTCCAAGCTTTAACCAACTTGGATCTCAAGTCTCCCAATAAAGCCCGAAACCTCAAATTTCACTCGCGAGGCTGTAGAAAGAGGGAGAATGGATGGAAGGTCGGCACAACTGGGTCAATACATAAATTAAGGCTCATTATATCAGACTCAACTCTACTACACCAATCTACAAGGAGTTAAGTCGTCTGAATCAATGTTAGAGTAGAAACAAGGCCTAATGGCTCCAAATATTTCAAGTCTATGGCAAGCATTAATCTAAGACTAGACTAAGGCCAAACATGCTCAAATATCAAACAACTACAAATAATTTTAACCATAAGATAAGGATGATCACACAACCTAACTAGCATGCTCCTAACCATAAGATATAACATGAATGACTAGGTACCCACCCCAAATTATCTCAAATCAATTTGAATTTACACATTCAAGCTCAATCTAGAGGAATAAAAGTTGTAGCCTACCTTTAGGTTGACCACACGTGCTCCAAATCACCCTTCTAGAGCTTTTCCTTTTTGTACGACCTCAGAATGCTGCAACACTATCAAAAATAGAATCACACCATTAACACGATCATTTAGACACCAAAAACACTTAAAATAGAGATAAATTCGGAGTCAAATGGGAATCATGGTACCCACGTCGGAATTTCCAGAAAGGACTCCGTCAAAGGGTCCAATTCAGTCCCCCAAATATGGGTTGCAAATTAGAAAACAATTGAGGCTCAGTTAAGCAAAATTCAACAAATGTATACAATTCACATCAAAAGAGGAATAACTAAGGTAAGGAAGCCCATAGGTACACGAATTAAACTGAACCTAACTGATGCTCAAAAACTTCCGATCACCTCCCCACGTAGCCACAAGCTCCTCAAACACCCAGGACTTTGAATCACTCCATTAGGAATTCTTTCAAATGTGAAATTGCCAAATTACTATAAACAAAGAGGGATAGTCGCATCAGGTCTTTTTTTTAAAGACCAGACCAATCTTCTCATCGCAATCACCTGAAGATGGGTCGCTATCACGTCTCATTAATTTTTTATCCATGCTATCATGGAGGTAAGACCACGCAATCGCGATGACCAAGGATAGTTAGGCGGGGGTCAACTCTTCATCACGATTGCGGCCAGAGGTTATGCTATCGCGGAGCATAAAATACAAGGCTTCGTGACCGCAATCAAGGGGCTTCCAAAATCAAAAGGGTAATTTGACCCTATGCCACCTGATGCGTATCGTCTAATTTTGGCAAGTCTCAAATGTTTGAAGAGGTACTTGGAATTTATTTGGAACCCCGTGCATGCAAA